>NW_023596746.1:11680275-11739270 GCF_011947565.3 Pollicipes pollicipes
TAAATTAATTCATCACCCTAGCACTTCTTCTTGGCTAGTCTAAGCGATATAATAAGGCTGTTGGCGGTAAAAAGTGTATTTTCATTTTTCATTATTCTGGAGAGCATGGTGCTTCAGCTTTTGTTCAAATGGCTCTCCGACATCGTGATCTTCAGTGACATGTGACAGTTCTCAAGAAGATTGCAGATGCAGTGGCAGTAAATTAAGCAATGTGCTACTTGGAGCCTAGCCAAGTAAGTTTTACGGTCATCGGTCTCGTTACCTTTTAGAACTTGTAAGTCTGGTCTCAAGTCCAACCCGCCTGCCTTCAACAGTCACAAACTTCAAGATTTGCAGCTCTGTTTAACACATGACTAGCAGGAAGGCGGTTCAGGCTCTGAAAGCGTGTGAGCCTGATCTGGCCTGCCTCAATTCTGTTCCCTGTGGATGGTTGGGTAGGTGAATCTGCCATGCCTTCAATTATCTGCTCAAGTACAAACCATGGCTGTATGCGTGCACATCTTTTGTCGCGTGGATTCCTTGCCACAAGGATAGTAGAAAACCCGTTTTTAGTATGGTAGTCCATGACCTTGTCATTATCCCGCTTCATATCTTCAAGGACCTCAACTTTCAGGTTTTGATGACTGACGATGCCTGGGTCATCAGTCTACCGGAATTTGGCCGGGTTATCATTGTTTCCATCATCCACATCCTGATATCTCGCTAGCACCCTTCATTGTTTTTCAGCCGGCGGCACGCGACGACGACGACTCCCTGCACGTCCACCTTGAGTTTGTCTTTTATAACCTTGGAGGCATAGTTCTGAGCTCCTCAGCGGTTCATCATTTAATCTTTGTCTCAGGGTGATACCGTCTGCTAGCCCAAGAATGGAGGCAAGACCTGGTGCGAGTATTGCTCGTCTCATCGACAGCAGCCTCCAAGTTTTTTACAATTTCTCGAAACTCAGAGTTTTCCCGTTCCCGCTTCTAGTTTCATATTTCAGTGAAACAATCCACCTGTATGTAACTCCACCTCATTCCCCACCGATTCAGCTACGTATCCTTGATTTTGCTCCACCTCCTCTCTGGGCTTCCAATGAACCTGGTTTCGGTTAAGTTACGTTAGATTAGCTAGCTCAACAGGGAAAATGACAATCTAAGCTTGCTTGATTACATACAAAGAGAAAAAGAATTTACCGGAAGATGCACGTGGTTAGACCTCTAATACTACAAACCCTGTCCTAAATCAGTGCGTTATGCCTCGATCGAGATGATATGCGTCGCGCTCCCCGCCAACGAAGCATGTCGAAAACGCATCAATGTCGGGAACACGAATGAACCTGAAGGAAACTTGGTAGAACGCATGCCGCGGAGTTTTGAAATCAAGATCCTGTTTGAGAAATGCAAGAAAGATGAGAAGTTTTTGTTTACGTGGGGAGTCGTGGGCAGTTTATGCGTTTGACACCAGCTTCAATTTAAGTATGCTGCTTCAGCTGATCCATTTCCAGCTGTCAACCAGAACAAAGATTGTTGCATCCTCACAGGTGATCACTTACCTTTTCCCCTTGATTAGCGTATCTCAAAAGAATGAGCACGCTGACCCTTTACAACGGCGGGCAAAGGCGACATTCTCACCTGACAGTTAGCTGCTTCATGTGTGTTAGGTACTCATTGCATCCGGCCAAAGCTTCCGCATTATGTAGATACTTCCTGATTTGTGCCCTGATCTATTTAATTCCCACTTGCATAAACCATGCACAAATTGCTGGCCAACAATACATTTGGATACCTGGGGCTCTCCTGTAATGATTTAGATGGTCGAAGACGCTTCACAAAAACAGGAAATTAGCATAGCTGAACATGCTGTCACCCAAGGCCGTCCATTCGCAACCTTGAATGAAATTTTATGAGATTCGAAATAGCTTACAGTAGCGATCACCTGAGCCACTGGCAAGGTGACTAGCATGTATGAGAGATATGAAATCCCAGCGGTCATGGCAGATGTCGGATGATGGGCGAAATCGCACCCAACTCGCAGCACGCTTTGTGAATATGGGAGGAATCCATATTTATGTCGGTGGCAGTCGTGGGCACGAGAGACGCTACCCACTTTGACTATAACGCTGCGCCATGTAATTAGGTATTTATTGCCTATCTTTATCGTGTTGGAAACAACAGAAAACGGGTGCAAAGCGACGTATCTTTGGTCAGTATATCTGGAAAATATAGTTCTGTTTAAATGCGACGTGCGATGCGATGCAACAAGGACGAAATAAAATAGCTTTCGAGTTTTTCTCCAGAGTGCACACCAGGGGAGATTTTCGATGCTTCCGGCATTTTAAACGATAGGTTCAAAAATGACGCAACTGTTTCATTTTCCTAGACGAGGGAGAACTGCAGGCACCTTCCAGGGGGCAGTCGCGCCCGTGGATGATAATTTTGACCCAGCCGGTAATACAACAGGAAATATACTCACAGCTGAGGTTGTTTCGTCTGTTGGTGGTACGAGAACCCGAAGGTTGCATATCTGAAGTATCGTTTAAGAGTTGGATGGTTGTTGAAGCTATTCAGAAAGCGTACTAGATTCGCGTACTAGATTCGTCGTGCTGCGCTTGTGAACTGGATGCTGCTGAAGCTGTCTGGTGGCATGTGCAGGCATATTACTGTTAACCTGGAGTCTAAAATTTTAGATAATGTTCTCATGTATTTTGGTTATTGAAACCACAGGCGATTTTGGCCTCTGATGGGGTGATACGCATGAATTGTTGACGAAACGAATCGTGATATGATTGAATGATACGATGAGCCATGCTCATTCTGGTCGTCACGCAAAATTGCGTTCTTGACAGGCAGCAAACTATGCTATGTGTTTAGCACCCACTGGTTTATGGTAACTTTTCTACACTTAGTCCAATGGAATGCAATAATTAATCTAACTTAGCTATACTCAGATGAACCAAACATCCTGTTGAAAATTCAAAAAAGCTATTTAAAGCGGAAGCGGCATGGCACAAATTCAATTGATGACGTTTTCTGGTAAATCGGACTGGACCGGATCAGACTGGGAAATCTGGGAAAACGGATTTACGGGCAGATTGGATCTGGACGGGTTAGACTGGACTGGACCGGGTCCTGAAGATTTAATCCGTGAAGCGCTCTCCCGCCCGGATCTGGGCATTAGTGTTGCTGCCTCACAGGTGGCAGCACGCGACATAACGAGCTAAACATTGGGGCTTGTGGCATGGCTATCACATCAATTTGATACCACACATCATCTTCCAAGGCACCTTGTGTTTATAATACCAAGGACATGCTCATAAGCTAATGAACAAGCTTTTGGCTAACTTGGTCACAATTTTAGATAAAATGAGTGGACGACCTCATGAAGCTTTAAGGTTAAGCCTAAAGCTGGTTCCTAAACTTAACTTCCTTTGTGCTTTATTTTGGTGGTAAAACCATCTCTCATATCTTGGAGATGCTGGTTTCATGACAAATTGCAAAGGAGAATAGAACGGCTTATTGCACTAAAACAGCAAGCAAACATTTGAACGGTGCATACAATACCCTTTCGCTTTCTTTGTATGTGACCTTAATGCGGGCACACCGATTGGCGGCAAAATCTTCAGCGTGGAACAGTGGGCGGCTATTAGGTGCCATTGCGTGCGGGTAAAACGTTCTGGACCATTTCAAATAGTTGTTGCCATAACGCACACCATGCGTTTAATGTCATGGAGAGCAACGCAAGCCGTCGGTCCCTCATGCCTGTAAAGCCCAGAAGCTATGCGCATCATGCATTTCATGACGACTGTGTTATTGGAGGCATGGTGCACGCAATCTTAGCCCGTGGGAAATATATTTCTGGTTTCGTACGCCTAGTACAGTAACAGATGTGACATTTACGACCTCAAAACGCCCTAAATATTTTACTCCAATCTTACTGGTAACGGATTGACATCCTTATGTTGTCTAGACGTGTGAGGCGTTGGCCAAGTAACTAAGTTTATAAGGTTAAGGGCCTAGATAAGGGCATCAGTAGTGTATTGCCTAAGCTGAACGCCCAGGAAATCAGAGAAGCGGGGTTTCCGGGGTAGGAGGCAGATGACGCCATAGAACCTTAGCAGCCGAGCATACCTTAAAACCCAAATGACTACCAAGGCAGTGGTGCAGAGACGCCGCGCACAAAAATGCACGTGGCGCTAGGTGAGCGCATGATGACGTACATGACGCACACGTGTCTGTGGACATGACGAGAAGCATACGTCCGATGCATTTTTCAGGCGCGAGAGCCAGCACCTTTTTGGAGGCGGGATTGAACGATTATGGCAGGAAGTCAACAGCGCTCAATGATTTGACGTCTGTGGAGGCTAGCTCTAGGCCCTAGAGCTGAAAGCCAGCCCAAGATCCCAGGACATATCCGGCCGGACCGAGGGCCAGGCGGCTATTTGTTCGGCCGTTCTTGTGCTTAGCTTGGGATGAACGACAAAGCCGGTGATGAGTAGCCCGCCCGCCCAGTGATGATGGGCGCTCAGAGGCGGTTGGTCACAGGATTGGCCGGTGCTTAAGTCTTATGAACACTTCCCACGAAGATTGCGAGCTCATTGTCCATCTAATAAATTTTGCTAGCTGAGCAAATGCATAGTGGAGGATGCCGGTCGAAAAATGCGCTCACCGCTCACCTCGCTCACCGCAAAATGCTAAGATAAATTTGAGTAACCCAACCAGTGACTGCGCACGCTAGGGAGGGATAACGTACATCATTGACTGTTGCTTAGCTCCAATGAAGACTTTCTAGTTGGACTGCGAGCTCGTGTTCCACCTAATACACACTGCTTGCAGTACGATTAACGACAAAACACTCAGGCCGATCAATATGATAACAGGGATACTATGCTAATGGAAAATAGAGGATACATAATTATTCTACCATGAATTAATGCTTGCGAGTTGACAGATTATGAGGGGTGATAGCTGGTGTAAAAAATGTCTGTTCTGCACACCCGATGTCTGAGCCCGACCTACTGTGGTTCATCATTGCCTCTCGGCAGTGGACGGTCGAAATATAACTACATGGACACACAGAATTCGATCATTTGCCTGGGAATAAGGTTAGATTGTCTGATGAAGCAGGCGATTACTCGTCTCAGAAACCTGGATTGAAATTGCAACCACTTGTTTGGGACAGCAAATGGGCAATGCCCTTGCACCAAACGAAAGCTCTTTAAAGCATACATTCCCAGCTCCTGGTATATGTGCCACTCACCGACAATGTTGTCCTAGAATCATTTCAGTCAAGGATCATGTCCTCAGAGCTTACTGAGACGCATTAATCTATCATGCAGCATAGCATTTAAATGAGTGGCAACCTCCGTGTCAAATAGCATCTTCGCCCTCGCTTGGATAGGGGAACGTGGCCCGCCTCCATCCCCCCCCCCCCCCAAGGTTTTCTGAGGGAACCTCTTCGGCATGTCGTGAAATCGCACCCAAATTTTCTGTAGCCTCTGAGACACCCATTTCCTATGTTATGACATCGAAAGCTGGTTGCTAGCTTTTCCGAGAAGTGATGCTTTTTAGGAACACTGGACGGTGGGCAAAGGACGGCGCTGGTGGTAGTCCAACACTATTAGATTCACTGAGCCCTACATTATAAAGATATGCTCAAAAACATAGCACTGCTCACCGCTTCACTCAGAAGTGTACAGGGAACAAGCGTGTTTAAATTCTGTCACTACGGCACATGGTCTCGTATAAACAAACATGTGAAGCTGACAAATATTCCATTTTCAGGTAAATCTGACACCTATCCTATGTTTGATCAAGCAACATAAAACTTCTTGCAAATTGCGATATCTAGTTTAAACCAGTCTTCTGCTCTCTTTTTGCGAGGCTCCATCTTCCTTAGTTTCGAGACGCCATTGGGCTCGCATCGATCATCCCCCCCCCCCTATCAGTGTGCATTATGAAAAACGGTGAATAAGGGCGGGGCTAATGAATAGGCTATGATCGTACGCAATGACATGCCCATCGTGCAGTTGAGATCTTCATTCCGCAGCCTAATAATATAATTTTCTATGGCCAAGCCCCCCCCCCCCAAGATCTTTACTCGTGTGTGCCTATAATATCATTTTCAAGGGTTAAGCCCCCACTCCCCAACCCGGAACTTATTTTGGAAAGCTGCGTTCCTGTCCCCAACTCTAATAACGAAATGAGTGGCATCTGGGGAGAAAGCTGTTTTTGTTGTCTTTTGAAGGCAAGCTCAGCGATTTGTTTTTCATCGGCCCCCTCCCCCAATGCAAGGTTTTTTTTTACAAAACTACATTCTTGTAGTTGTAAACATACGATATGACGAAGACCTACAAGCACATGAAAATGCCCTCACACAAATAAGAACAAGATCATGTATTTTAGGGTGTCACCGACGAAGGTCTCGCGCATTGTCTACCGGCCATGAATTGGGACTTGCGTCGGCTTTTAGAATATAACGACGCATACAAGACGACTATCTGAGACTTTTTTTAGACCGCAGCATACCAACCAGCATCGGAAAACAGCGGATTTGCATCATTTTGCCATTTAAGATAAAAAACATGATCTGGCACCGGCAACGACGTTTACAGTGCGCCGCAGCGTCAAACGACGGCGCTGATCGATGGTCGGTGGACGGGTCAGCTGAACGGTCGACGAATCAGCTGAGCAATGGGCGAAGCCCCCGTTGTTGCGGTGGTAAGAAAAAGGAAAACAATCGGTTAGGTTACGTGACGCTAAGCTACGTTAGGTTGAGTTAAGTTATGTTGCGTTACGCTACGTTACGTTAAGCTATGTTAGGTTAAGTTAAGTTATGTTACGTTACGCTACGTTACATTACGTTTGTTTGGGATAGGTTAATCTCGGGGAATTGTCGGCCTTATTTGGTTAGCGACGTCATTTGCTATTGAGGTGCTCAGCAAGGCGCAAATAACCAATGCATCTGACGCGCACTAAAAACTCAATAACTAACGAGGTTCTTAACAACAAAAAACTACGCCGTCAATGCACTTTATGCGTGACGTGTCCGCGACAGCGCCGAATTCGAGGATGTACTGAGTGTTCCTAATATCGTTTTGCCGTTATAATTACGTGACGGTTTGAGAAAATGAGGCATGGTATGCTTAAGCAAGAGTGTACGGATCATAAACCATCTTAACAGGAGTGTACAGATCATAAACCATCTTAACTGATAGAACTTGCATATTTTGCCCATAGCTCTCTCCTCAATCATGATCGCCTGTCACTTCACAGATTTGGCGAACTGACTGGTTGAAAGTGCCTCCATCAACTAAATTAATATCAGAAGATGCTCGAGACATTTTTGAACGCTTCCTTTACCTTCACTAGGCTCCACATGCAATGCAATAACAATATAGAGCGTTGTGCCTCACAACTACCAGACGTTTATTTCGCTAATTCTGCGGTGCGGCAGGTAGCGCACGAGGTCTTCGCCGGCGATAACCGGCCTTTTGGCTCAAAAGCGCTGGCCATCCTGGCAGTAGGAAGCCCCATATTGATCCATGACACGTGTCGATCCGACGTCCTCCTCCGTTGACCTCTCAAGGTACAGTCTGGGTATCCAAAAACAAATGGCCTCCTACATCGGCAAGGCTTTCTCACGTTTCTAACAGGGGCGCCCTTCATGGTAGGTCTTTAGAAGAGCTATACAGCGCTTTAAAGACTGAAGATTAGCTACGTCCTTCAAACCGTTGAGCTTTTCACGACACGTACACAATCAACGGTAGCCTACAGCCTTGCACAGGACCCAAGCCACAAGCACGTGGCGAGCATTCGAAGCCATCAGCCTCAAATGCGACGGCGATTTAAAACGACGCGTTGCAGACTGATCACGTTCGTCGCATGGTGCTGAGGTTAGCCGCGCTTCTTACGCCTATTAACAACCTAGTTGTTTGGTTTCTATGCTGTTTAATATGCGACTTGAACTTTTGCTGAAAAATCTGTGAAAAACACCGATCTGACGATATTGGAAAAACTATTGCCACCACTTATCTGTGACGTTAGCACCGGTATAGTAAAGTATGTGTTATATTTTTGTCACCTGCCAAAAAACGTCCCATTTTAAGCTTATCTGCAGGGATTTTGAGGCTCAACTTGCCTATAGAGCGAAACTCCAACTGTTTTGGTATGTGCTCTACACAGGCTCACGCTGCAAGCGTAGCACGTACAGACCAATACTAAGCTTTGAGTTTCGTCTAAGTGGAATGGCCTGTTGTGATTCGGTTCCATTTTCGCAGTTTTGTCTCCAAATAGTTCGCAGAAGTGTCTATTTTACGTCACCGATCGTATCCTGAAGATCGTAGCTTTTTCACCCCTGGATGATACATAGAAGACCCGGGGCCCAAGCAGTGTTGACCGTCAATATATTGATTTGGGGCAGGTAAACGGCATGGATCACTAATTTCTCCAGGCTGCTTACATGGTCCCAGCTGAGGGGAAGGACATGGCCCATCTATTTGCACAATGGGGATACACGAGATACCACTTCTGATCGTTTAATTCCGTCGTAGTCAAGTCACATGGCTTCAGGCTAAGTAGCACGTGACCTCCGTACCACACAAAATATCCTAAGTTCAGACGCCCCGGCCAAGGACATAACTCTGCCCGCCAAACATGCAGGCTGACGAGAGAAGGATACATAACTATAAAAACACGTTTTCGAAACCAGCAGGCCTGTTACTGCAGCAATTCAATAGCGCGGTTGCAAGATCAGCACCCGGATAAAAAATGCGCATATTAAACGGCTCGCTAGGAACGGCCCTTTGGGTGGTCTGAGGAAGGCCTCAATCGAATTGCAGGTACCTTTTTCAATCGGTGGATTCACAAAGAGCAAGACTTTCGGAACTCTGTAAGCAAAAAGCCTACTGGCAAACGAAGTTTTGCATGCCTTTCTCCTTTCAGCGTAACGGTAGCGTACAGAAAGTTCACAAGCGGCAAAGATATGCGGATGTCTGCCTGGATTTAGGAACAAGTCTTGCCTGCTCTTGAGTCAATCTAACTTAAAATTTGCTCTCCGTCTAATCAAATATTAAATATCAATGCAGCTCAGGAACGCGTGAGGTTTCCTAGAAGACGAGTGCAACAGCTCCTTCTCCCGCACATCCAAGTAGGTACAAGCACATAGTTAGACTCCATGGGGTCCAGTTTTCAGTCCCTCCTTTTGGGCAGTACGTCGATGTGCATCTTTGTTGAAGAAAGTTATTCCTCGCAAACGTCGCAACGGGCAATGCTGCTTGCTTTAGTCTGCAATAGGTTGTACAAATCTGCGATGTTTTTCAAAATGATTAACCGAGTTTTTTTAAGCCAGCAAACTCAATGGGAGCGTTTCTGAGCTCTTCGATGTCTCATTTTAGGCAAACCAGTGTTGCCGCTGCGGGTTTTGGGACCATTTCGAAACTGATAACAGGCACGTATTTCACACAGAAAGGAAAGATCTTGCTCCTGCTCCTGCGAGCGTTGCCGCCGGACGTGCGTGTGACCGGAGCGTGGGAGCGGCGTCTGTAGCGCGCCCTGCTGCTCGCCAGGTGGGACAGGTGATCGAGGGGGACCAGCGGCGCTGCCGGGCCACCGCACTGCGTGGTGTGTGTTTACTAAGTGTTTACTATTTGCTTAGAGCGTCTGTCTGTCTGCGGGTCGTCTTTTGACGTTGACACGGATGCCGGTCAAACGGTGGATCGCTAGAATGTGAGATTTTGACATGATGCAGGTGCGCACGTGACGGTGTGTTTGAGCGAATTTTGCGCCAGGGGGGTCGACGGATGGCGCGTGGCGCGTGTTTGAATGCACTTTTTTGGCCCATTGGTCTAGCATGGCCGTCGCGAAAAACGATCTCGACCAAAACCGGCGAGCGGCCGTTTGAAACCATTATCATATCTTGGCACCCGCGGCTCTGAGCGACGCGAAATCGACACCCTTCGACAGAAAATTTAATAGGGAGTCGCATAATGTAGATTGTGACGTTGCACGTGTCCCGTGCAAAATGCACAGTGACGGAAAAGACGAATTTTTCCGTTTTCGACCGTTTTTCACGTTTTACGTCACCGCTCGGCAACCGAAGCCGGTGGAGGCGTGAATTCAGTTTCGAGGCGTCGACCCGTGTACCGGCTACATTTCACGTGGCTAACACGAGCTCCTGCTTGGGTGTCGACCTTCGATCTAGTCCCAACGTGGCGGTGCTCTGTTTTTTGTTGTTTTTTTTCTGACTTCCTTTGTTCAACCTTGCTCGACCTTCTTAACTCCTCATCAATAAGCACAAATTGAAATGTCGAGCACTGTTAATGGGAGTACTCCAAATTTATATGGGGGTTTTGAGCTGAAATATCTATTTTGAAGACCTTTCGGCGCAGTCAACCCTGCACTTTTAAGACCTAAGCCCTCTAGTTTCTGAGGTACTTGCCCGCGAAAATTGGGAAAGGTATATTGAGGAGAGTATTCCAAAGTCGCCTTGGCACTCATGACATCATAACAACGTCATCTAAATCCTGCAATTCCACAAGCCATGCAGCGATCAGGGCCAAAAAGAATCATGATCGAGGTGTTCACATCTGATGCTCGTGAGCGCGATTCCAAGATACAATGGCCGCCAACTGGCCGTCAATCAATGTTGCGCAATTTACGATGACGTAATCAAACCATATCGCACTGAGGAGCATATTTACTAAAAACATAATTGTACTGTCTAGAGTAGTCTTTTTCGCTTAAAAAAGCATACCAATAGTTATAATAGAGCTTGTCTCAGCACATCTGATGTTTCTTCATTATCTTTAAATGTGCAGCATTTCCTGTAATATGAACAATATTCGCTCTACAACGTCGTTTAACTTGTACCTCTTGGTATGCTGAAGGTCGATAACTCAGCATAAGAACTCTGAACTCATAACAAGTGGTCTGCTTCTAATCTGCCTGAAGTGGTTCATGACGATCACAAAGCTCTCGCTTCGCCAAAATTCACCATTGCCATGTTCTACGTCATTTGTAACAATTCCGAAATTTGCTTTTGCACTTTCTCAACCTGGTGAGGCGATACGTGGCCAACATTTGGGCTTTTGGATGCCCCTTTGCTAGGCAATGAGAATTAGTGCATAACTGTTGACTTTGACCTCGTAGATTTCCGAGGAAATTTGCAATTTACGACGCATTGCACCGCGCGCTTCTTTCAGAACCACCCGCAGCATGTGAAGTTGTCCAAAACCGGGCGCGACTTACGCGCAACTACACTTTTCAGGAGAGGAGCTAACCCGCCACTGCGCACCAAATGTAATCGGCGCCATACATTTTGTAACATTCCGACATAAATTTTTTGCCAATCTCCAGTGCCTTATTTATTACGAGTGATTGGCAATTCATGCCTTCAAGGGCTGCTTGGCTCGCCTTAACGGCTTTTTGTTGTGGCACGCATTTATATGTATATATATATATATATATATATATATATATATATATACATATACAAAGACCACAAGAGACGTTCTCTTTGGTGCACAAGTTGTTAAAAATGACAACGTATTTGTTGTGCAATATCTTGTTCTTCAAATTCTGGATCTTACGGGTACGTTTTGTCGCATGTGGCTCAGTGATATGCATGACATCTCCAAATGTTTGCAACGCTTCGTCCGACATCGGACATCATCAGTCAATCACAAGCACAACGTTCGATGTATATATATATATATATATATATATATATATATATATATATATATATATATATAAGGACCACAAGAGCACGTTTTCTTTGATGTACAGGTTGTTGAAAATGACAACATATTTGTTGTGCAATAATATCTTGTACTTCAAATTCTCGATCTCACGGACACGTTTTGTCGCATATGGCTCAATAATATGCATGACATCTCCATCGGACATCATCAGTCAATCACGAGCACAATGTTTGATATATATATATATATATATATATATATATATATATATATATATAAGGACCACTAGAGCACGTTTTCTTTGATGTACAGGTTGTTAAAAATGACAACATATTTGTTGTGCAATATCTTGTTCTTCAAATTCTCGATCTCACGGACGCGTTTTGTCGCATATGGCTCAATGATATGCATGACATCTCCAAATGTTTGTAACGTTTCGTCTGACATCGGACATCATCAGTCAATTACAAGCACAATGCCCCATGTATATATATATATATATATATATATATATATATATATATATATATATATATATTCAACACGTTGCTTGTTACGACCGACCTGCCGTACATGTCCTGGAGGTTTTTCCTGCGACCCGCGTCCATATAACTTAACCTCGTGTGAACCCCAGTTGCTCCGTAGACCCTGAGCGCTAATATGGCCTTTGCAGTTGGTGGTGCTCAATAAAGGGTGCGTGACGACGTGCGTCGCGTTTTCTCATTAAAGAGGTGGGAGGTGTTAACTCTCACAATCTCTGCTGCCCGTGTCAATGTCTGAATCACCATCAAAAACATAACTAACGGTGTCAGTGATCATGATAAACCCTGGCTTTACAATGATGATGACTTAAAAACAAAGATGCCTTCGATTGCCAAGGATGGCTACAGCCATGGCTCTGTGCAGCTGGGCTTGAACATGGCTCTGTAACATCAGCAGTTAAAGGGACTGCTCCACGTTTTTGTGCGGTTTTGAACTGAAGAAGCGAGATTAAAAGTCATTCGATGAGGTTCACAGTCCTACCCTGCTCAAGACAGAAAATTCTCTAGTTTTTAAATACACGCATGCAGAGATGTGCAGACTGTTCCCAATCTCACTCGGGCATGCATGACGCCACATAAATGCCATTCAAATGCTGCCACCCCGTTTGGCCAAGCGTCGTTCAAGGCCAGGAAAAATATAATTGTCGAGTCGTTCATGTTTGGCGTTTGTGAGCGCGGTTCCAAATATAACGGACTTGCATTGGTCCTCAATCAATGCTGCGTTGCGCCATAACCGAAAATATGAATACAGGTAAACAGCTTCAACTAACGGAAAACATGGCAGAACACCGTGGAAAAGGATCAAAACACGAGACCATAGCGATACTGGCTTCAGGAAACACATCCAGAACCGCCAGTGCCATTTCTCGACGAGTTGAAGTACTACAAGTGAGTGCTAGGGTGGCAATTTCGCGCGGCCAGTTTGACAGCACATTTACCGTCACGCAAGCGTTTCATGATTGTATCGAACAATGACGTATTGAATAGCATAGCTATTAAATGGAGAAATTATTTTGTCTAGGACATTGTTTGGCACCTAAAGGCAATGCACCACCTTTTCATGGGGTGTCGAACCGAAATGGTTATCTTGAAGATCACTTGGTGTATTTCACAGTCCTGCCGCTCTTAGTACCTAAACCTCTTTAATTTCTGAGCTACACGCCCGCGAAGATGGAGAGACTATCTCGGGGTAAAGTATTTCAAGGCTGCCTTTGCATTAATGACGTCATAATAACGTCATTCCAATCCTGCTATTCCATAAGCCGTGCGGTGATCAAGGCCAAGAAAATTACAATGGTCGAGTCGTTCATATCTGACGTTCTTGACCACGAATTGCGGATACAACGGCCATCAGAAGGCTCTCAAACAATATAATGGAGGGTACGATGACGTATCCAAACCATGGCGTATCGAGGAGCATATTTACTGAGCTTAGAAATTTTGTTGTCTAAATCGGTCTTTTGTCTTAGTAAACCAATAGTCATATGTGCACTTGTTTCATCACATCTGCGGCTTGCTTCAATACCTTCATATGTGAAACATTCCCTTCAAAGCATACCAAAGTTACCACTGAGCTTTTTCCATCATATCTGAGGCTTGCCTCAACATCTTTAAATGTGGAGGATTCCCTTTAACCAAGCCCCACATCACAATTCACTGTTCTCACTGAAGGGGTTCGTCCCGTCCAATGTCCTACCCGCCCACGAGCTGTCCAGCGCAGCGCTCCAGTGCTCGACGCGAGCGCATGTGGAGCACTCCCTGGCACCATTCAGCAGGCCCACTGGCGGGCGGCCCGTCTGTTCGCAAGCCGAGCTGAACCACACTCCAGGGTCCCCTTCGCAGGTGAGAACGCTCCATATCGGCCTCTGCCCGCCGATCACGTGCCGGAGTTTTTGAAATTCGACATCGGTGAGGTGATGCGAGGAAGCGGATGCTGGTGGCGTCCCGGGGCTCGCCGCCCGCACCGTGCATATCAATTCTTCAGTGTCTTCACCTGATGCATATACAGCTCTGAGGCTAGAGTGTCATGTGCCGCAGATGAGTCATTATTCCCTTGGCGGTTGTCGGGTCGAACGCGACGGCTGCAGTTTCAGCCGGCGTATTCGCGCAGGAAGCTGGAGCCCACAGAGTGTGCTGGGTTGAGGCCGACAAGACTTGAATCCATAGCACGGGTGTGACAGGTTCAACCCCACGGATCTCCCCTGGGTGCCCCAGTATGACAGTAACTTGGGCGTGTGCATGCGCGTGCGCGCGCGCGCGTGCGCGCGCGCGTGTGTGTGTATGTGTGTGCGTGTGCGTGTGTGTGTGTGTGTGTGTGTGTGTGTGTGTGTGCGTGTGCGTGTGTGTGCGTGTGTGTGTTTGTGTGCGTGTGTGAGTCCCTGTGGCCATCACTGCGTACCTGCCGGCCAAGTCGCCTGCCCTTGAAATTAATAATTGAATAATCTGCCGGTAGTGCTGAGCCGCCGGCGCTCTCTGTATTCAGCATGTGGCGGCCGCGTCGCACTCGCCGGCAGCCCGTGACGTCAGTCACGCGCCGAATCGAGCCAGACAGCTGACCTTCACGGCGCGCCAGGCACGGGCAGCACCGGGATCGCGCTCTGGCGTTCAAATGGCTTAATTGGCCGGCAGTTCGCCTCTTTCGCTCGCCACTCTCGCCCAGTGTCGCGGTGCGAGTTCATGCACGGTCGTTAATCACGATCCCGATCGCTCTGCTGTTCGTTTGGCAGCGGCCGCGCACTGAGAAAGGCTTCCGCTCTCGGGATGCCAACACCAATCGCCCAAAAAACGCGCAACCATGGCGACCGGCTCCTTGGCCCCGCGGCGCGAGGGCTCCGCAGCTCCGGAGAGTCGCTGCGCAGCCGCACACACAGCGACTCATGCGGCGGCTGTAAAACGATGCTGGCGTTGACTTGTATCAAATGCTACATGCCGAATCCAGGTGGAACCCTCATAATAAAGGCCGCGACCGGAGCCGGCCAATCGGAGAGGAAAATATCAGTACACTCCCGGCGACAACCTTACCGTAGGTCATGAAGTTAGCGCGGTAGCAACTTGCGACTTCTCTGTGGACTATCAGATAACTGTCGCTGTAACCGCCTGCAGCCTCCAAGGTCGTGATCGACACGCGTTCAGAACTCTGCTTTTTATTAACACGCGCTCGGGTGGGGGTAAAATTGACCCCCGCCCGAATTGAACTGACAGGAGCCGCATTATACACGTTCCATGAACTTCTCAAAGGTCAGAATGGGCCACTGACCTAAAATGACCCAGGTCAACGTTCTGTTTTTTTCAGGAATGTGCCGCCCGCCGTAATCTTTGTCGCTTATTCAAATGCAAAACTCAAGGCAGTCTTGTATGAGTTGGGTCACCATGACCTTCAAAAAGTCAAGCAAGGTCACTGACCTTCAATGAGCGTATGACCTTTTGCTTAGAACTTGAAATTTTGCTTAGGACTTGAATCTAGGTGCTAGGGGCCCTTTAGAGACCAACCTGGAATTTGGCCTCAGTTGACCTTATTTAACCCGAAGGTCACGATCTAGGAACCTGAAATCCTGTCCTAATTAAGTTCACGTACAGGTCAACACACCCTGTAAATTTGGTGTCTCTAGCTCCCTTAGTTCCTGAAATCAAAGGGGGGGGGGGCAAATTGACCCCCACACCCGAGCGAAGAGTATCCAACCGGCCACCTGGGCGTGCGTTAATGCAACGCGTCATGGTGCTGTTTCTGAAAGCAGTTCAGCTCCATAGATGCAATACAAAGACGAACGTTACCGTGCTGGCGTGACGCGTCTTTTCCTTGCCTAGCATCGTAACCGACAAAACACGATGTGTATCTTCTCAGACATCATAAAACCATTCTCCCGGCACGAGTACACCCAAAAAGGACAAATATCATTTTCGCCGGTTCATTCTGGCCGACGGCATCGCCTTACTGCAGACAGCGTTGACGAAGTTTGAGGTAGCCGCACCGTCACGAAATACCGAATGAAGAGAGAAACAGGCGGTTAAGTCAGAAGCAATTTCAGGTCGCAAACACTTACCACAGTTCTAGACAATCAAATAAAGTACCAGTACCGGGCGAACCATTTTTGACACCAATCATCAACCAATAATGACAAATAAATCGCATCACACAATGTCTACATTGAGTCCATCATACACGCGATAGCTAGGAAATCTAAAGGTAGCTATTATGTGCAAACTCTAACGGCGCAAGAGTAGCATTTCTAATGCGATTGCGAGCAGTAAGTGACCACCTCCGGACGATCCCATTACTCCGAAGGGCTTCTCGCTGTCAAACTTCAACGCGCCGGACCAGGACCGTGACGCCGCCCCCGGCGGGGCGCGCCCAGTGAGTGACACGTTCACAGTCGCAGAGACGTGGCGCTGTCGGTTTTGGTTTTCTGTTTTTCGGACTTTTAACACCCTCTAGTCGCAAACACTCACTTACACTCATAAACATGCACCGGACTATGGTGTAACTGCCCCCAGGATCAAGAGGTCGCAGCAGACAGACGTCAGCTGCGCGCAGTAACATGTTGGCACTTGTCAAGTCAGCGTGTTGGAAGCAATGCAACCTCCAGAGCAGCAATGCACGTGCCGGTTGAATAACAAAACGCATACACACGTCAGTGTGCCCACGTGATAATCTTTACCAATGTTGGGCTTCAGTGCTCAGAACATGACAATGTCACCAGCACAAAACATTCGCCGCTTTTCCATGAGCCGCTGCTTATTCCACTCGCTTCTGTAAGGTTCTATTTGTTCGGATTGAAATAATTATTCTTATTCTACGTGCACCCGAAATGCTTCAAAGAAAAAACTACTTAATTTTCTTTGTGTATATATGTAAATATATACATAGATAACAAATATAAAATATATATATATATATATATATATATATATATATGTTAAAAACAACTGCTGACTAAGCATTGACGAGATTTTGATGCATCGTTCTAGTTTCCGGACCTTTGACTTTGCGTCATCGCTTAAATTAAAGATGGTTTGCGCAAAGTCACTCATATATTCATCACTCCTTCCATTCTAACAATTCGAGATCTTATCTCATCTTCGGAGAAGACTAAATTGCACACAAAATAAGTTTTTAGTTTTAAAGGATGAAAAATTGTGCACTACTGTTGGAAAACATATTTTGGTACGGAGAACATAAATGAAGCATAACTAACTGAAGTAAGACGGATTGCTATTTTCATCTTCATACATGTGAGAGACATTCATAATGGGAACATCGCAAAGACACAATGGGAACATTTTTGTCACAATCACATCAGAAGTGCTCACCGCCCACCACCTAGTAGCTCAAGAGTTCTGCAAGAATTTGTCTGTCTGTTTAAGGCCGGAGAGAGTTCGTTAATGAATATGCTTTCCCAAATTTGAAGGCGTCTTCTGTCACTGCACGTCTGTAAAATGTCAGTGCTGTCTGTCAGTTGTTGTCGTGTCAATGTCATGTCGTGTTCCTGTCGCATGTGGTCCAGAGGTGCCCCGTCACATAAGTGCATTGTCAGGCGTCGTGAGAGTGTCGTGGTGGTCACACCAATGTAGTGTATGGGACGAAGTTTGCAGCCTTCGATGTTGCGTTGGAATTGATATACTACATTGGTGCATTTCAGTTTGTCGGGTTTGTTTGGGCTGTTTCTCATAAGAAAGTCCGATATTTTCTTATTACAATAGTAAATGACAATGTCTATTTTGTGGTCGTTTATTTTGTGGCCTTAAACAGACAGACAAATTCTTGCAGAACTCTTGAGCTACTAGGTGGTGGGCGGTGAGCACTTCTGATGTGATTGTGACAATAGTGTTCCCATTGTGTCTTTGTGATGTTCCCATTATGAGTGTTTCTTACATGTACGAAGGTGAAAATAGCAATCCGTCTTACTTCAATTAGTTATGCTTCATTTATGTTCTCCGTACCAAAACATGTTTCCAACAGAAGTGCACAATTTTTCATCCTTTAAAACTCAAAACATATTTCTTGTGCAATTTAGTCTTCTCCGAAGATGAGAAAAGATCTCGAAACGTTAGAATGGAAGAAGTGATGAATATATGAGAAACTTTGTGCGAACCATCTTTAATCTAAGCGATGACGCAAAGTCAAAGGCCCGGAAACTAGAACGATGCATCAAAGAGCTCGTCAATGCTGAGTCAGCAGTTATTTTTAATCAAACATGTATTAAAATAAAGCATTAATCAAAACCTTAATCAACAAAGAATTATGCCAAAATGTTCCAATATATATATATATATATATATATATATATATATATATATATATATATATATACTAGCTGCGCCGTCGATTATACAGTTAAAGGCATATTGCGATCATTGATGCGAACTGTGTCGCTGTCGGTTACGAGGAATGTAATTCGAACAGCAAAATACTTTAGAAATGCCCTTGAAAGGTGCAATATCTGCTCTATATCCCAGCGCTACCGACAAGAGAAAATTGAAGCGCTGTAGCCTAGATGAGGTTCGCGTGCGGCGATGCCCAGGAGATCGAGTTCTCACCACTTCACAGGAATGCGTTATCAATGAAACGCTACATGAGAGCACGAACCCAGTGCAGTTCCACTTCGTCTGCGGTCAATGCGTGACATTTGGCACTAGTGGGAACCTGAGATTGAGAGTCGGATGAACGCACCTGATTGTTATTAAACTCTTAACCTTCTCATCCTTTTCCCCTGCACCCTTCAGCTTCAATGAACTCAATTAACTTCAGAAATGAAGATAGATTGGCCACAGAAAACGAAATAATACCGTGGTTTAAAACGGCTGTCAAGCTCTTGGCACAGAGGAGAGTGGACAGTTGACAGGACAGTGACAAACATATCCAAGGCCTTTGGTGCCACCAGGTAACGTCGCTACTGTTGTCACTACGGCAAATGCGGAGCACGGTGACGCTATTGACGCTACAAGCTGGGAACAGTTGAAGCGGGATAAAACCTACTATATAGCGAGTCTGATCGCGCCGATTGGGAAGGGATAGCGAGTAGATCGCGCTGATTCAGAAGGAAAAGGACCATTATTGTCAAGTTAGTAGCATCAATGCATTTGAAACCAAACGCGATAAAGCAACCTTGCAACAGGCTTTCAAATACGGTCCAACGGCGTGCGGGAAGACCAGGGGTCGAGAAGAGCTGACCCCAAACATTCTGAGAGTTTAGGATTGACCCTATGAACGGTGAATGGCGAGACATAATAAAAAATAGGTGACGGGTTGATCCAGGGGCAATAGTTATCGTGGAACAGAGAAGGGTTGGTTACGCTTCGTGTGCATCTAGTTGGTTGTTGCCTGCGCGCAGACGGGCCCTGTCCTGTGCGGCGAGCGTATTTATTCCGGTAGATATAAAAATGCCAGTGCTAGCAAAAATGTGCTGAAAAGCTGTCAAATTTGAGAAGTATTCTTACTGTGTTCCTATACAATTGCTACCGTAAAAACAAAGTTGACACACATAATAAAGACGCATTGAACACAAAAGGAGGGTGTGTGCAAAAGCAGGTGCTGTCTTCACGTGAGCTAAACGAAACAGAACAAGAACGAGTCAGGGAGACGGAAATTAGACATTTTGGCACGCATTGAGAAACATGTTTAAGCTTGTAGCGTGCTTAAGAATAATTTTGGCTATCTTGGGCGTGGGCGTAATCACGACTCAGATTGCGGGGACAGTCAGAATTGAATGTCTGGGACTTGACACGTAGAGGAGACGCAATGAACTGGGAATGTTTTAATTGGAAGTTAAACACGGGCATTCTGCAGACAACATTTGGGGGCCTACGTTACATAATTGACCAACGGCACATAAAGAGCGAGGCAAACATCATGTTTCCGTCTCCCATTCTTCATAGAAGTTCTGCAACCACTGAGCATGACATGACAGCCAGAAAGCAAGAGTTGGAGGATAGGTGACAACAGGGCAAAACGAGACAGGTGAGCGTCCGGTACAGAATGAGAGAGGACAAGTTATAACAGGATAGAAGAGAGTATCACAGCGCGGGGTAGTAGGCAGAGTAGAGTCTTGAAGTTCACTGAATAGCATTGATCATTGGGACTTAACGACGCACTCAGCTGCTGGGCCTTTATGGCGACTCATGCCTCTCACGCTGGCAGGAAAGCGGACAACGTGGAGAGTTGAGCCCCGTACCTCTGGTTTCCCAGACGTGCAGTGGCTAATGCCGACGCCTAAACCACCACACTATCGACACCCTGAGGGTAGAACATCATACAAGGTAAGTCAGGGTAGGCATGGAAATGAGATGACAGAACATTACTGAAAACAAGACGGTAGCACAATGCAGCACAGCACATAGTAAGGTTGGGAAAAGGGGGAACCGTCAACATGAATCGAGAAGAAATGCTTCTTTCATCCCCAATTACTAAATAAAACTCAGATCTTGCACTTCTTCCCCCCCCCCCCCCCCCGCCTCCTCTTTGCACCCAGCACTGGCCAGTGTTGACGTCATCCTTCAACATATAACACCCCCGTGTCCGCTGAGTGTGGAACACCCTACGGCGATCCACGGCCGGCGCGGGCGGTGGACGGCAATCAACAATTCCGCGGACTGCACAAGGTGAGTCTACACTGTTACCTTAACGCAGCCACGCAACATAAATATACGCTGAAACGTATGAAAACGCATAAAACTACATCACACTATACTCAGAGCTGCACCTAGAACACGCCTGTTTAAGTTTTGTGTCGCTACAGGGCATCTAGTAACTAGGAACACGCAAATCTTAACAAGTTGAATGCTCAGAAAAATGCAATATTTGACCAGACAAAATGACATCAAGTAACAGAAAAATGTTTTAACCTATCGCGAAATGTTATTAAGACCAATTCACTGGTGGTTTCGGCTAGCCTTCACCTTTCTTACTTTGGAAACGGCAGAAAGGTTCTTACTTTGCAAACGGCGAATGAGGGCAACGGTTATTAACTACTTGCGTTCTCCGTTTCAAGTCACCGGCCATGTTCACGTGCACTGAGTACGCACGCAATGAACTGTCGACCTCAGGTTACAGGGCTGTAGTGTCTTATCCAGTAGAGGCCCCCTAGCGTACTTTAGAGGTGAGTCTCGTAAGTTTTCACCGCTCAGTCACCCCGCCGACTCATTTTGTGCAGTGCGCCCTGTCCCGTTATCTGCACCAAGTGACGTCACAAACGTTGTGACGTCTTGTGGCGCGTAGGCACTAGTCACACTCAAACACAAACGCATTTGCCTCACGCATGAGGTTCCCCCCCCCCCTCTCCCTCCCCGAGCTTTGAGAAAAGAATGGGCTAAATCCGCGGAGAAACCTATTTGTTGTCGCAATTTAGTGGTAACGGAGGTTGTTTCTCACAGTTCAGCTCACCCCCACCGACTCATTTTCTGAGACTACTCGAATACAGCCCGTGCACGTTTATTTTTGATGAGTTATCGCTGGGAAGAGAGACAAAATCTAGTGGCTCCTATATGGGAGTCACTGCATGTTATTTTGTCTCAACACTCCTCACTGTTCCTCGCCATATGCAACGATGCGATATGCAAGAGCTCTTTAGATGTTTGACACCAAGCACGTAGGTCGGGGTTTCGGTGGTGGTTATTTGACCAAAATCGCACACTTCAAATATGCCTTATTTCCGCACCTGTGGCAGCACCGACTGCGGCCAAGGTCGCAGCGGCGAGTTCAGGGTCTGCACCTGCTTCGCAACCACCGGCGGTTGAGTCCTCACTGGGCCGCCGCCTGTCTGTAGCGAATGCTTCCACAGTAGTCTCTAGGCATCAGCGCTGCTGGGCGCGCTGCCCGGTTATCAGACCGTACCATATCTTCCGATATGCGAGATGACCCCCAGCTTCCCACAGCTGCTCCTCCCTCATTGCTGAGAGCCTTGATAGGCCTGTATCCCATGTCACCGCGCATCCGTTGGGGAGGGGGAGGGAGGCGGAAGCCGAGGCTGCTCCAGCCCATTCCCTGTTCGTTGTTGTCCACTGTCCACTCACTGGTTGCGCTAGTAACCCATATCTCCGTGAAGGGTGTCCTCAACTGAAGCCTGGAGGTTGGGCGGTAAGATGGCGAGAGAGAGATCTGGTTCCGCAGGTGAGCCACGCTTCCCTGAGCTGACGGCAGTGAGACGTCGAGTTCGACAGGTCACTTCCAAGATAGACGTAGAATATAAATACACGCTGAAATGCATACGGTGTATTCAGAAATGGCCCACTTGGAAATATCCAGGAGCAAGGAGCGCGTTGATGAGTTTGCTTTGGCGAAACTAAGGGCGGGACAAGTAAGTTTCATTGACCTCTAAAGGCCCCCTCACCTAAAATGCCCGCAGTGGCATTACTAAGGCCTTTTCATAAACACATGGCTCCAAATGAATATATCATCAATTTGTTGTCGTTATTTCAACTTAAGTATCATAGTGCAGAGGTGAGTCGCGCTGCTGGTGTAGCGCGGCGTCCCTGGCACACTATTTGCACCAAATACTTTGCAGATGGTCGCCGCCTCGGATGACTTGAGATTTACAAAGATAGCTTTATGATCCATCTGCGCACCGTCAAAAACGATAATAGTGCAGTTCCAACCAAACGTTTTGCCTTCTTTCCGCCGTTGCCTCCAAACGACAGCTGCGGGCTGCCAATGCCTCTCTCCGCCTCTCTATACTCAGATGTCGCCGCTGCTGCAGAAGGGCGCATCACTGCCATCCCCTTCCGCCGACCGGCGGCTGCCATGTCACCCTCGCCGCTGTCATGCCATCACGGGCCACCCCTCGCCGCCTCGGGGACACCGCTGCCGCGCTATGGCACAGTGCCGCCGTCTCCTACGGACAGGCCACCACCAACTCCACCTCAGGTGCCACCTCTGCTGCGCTACGACACTGCCACTGTCTGCCACCGGTGGCCGCCATCAACGCCATCTCAGGTGCCACCAATGCTGCGCTGCGACACTGCCACCGTCTGCCACCGATGGCCGCCAACAACGCCACCTCAGATGCCACCACTGTCGGGCTACGACACTGCCACCGTCTGCCACCGACGGACCGCCTATAGGGTCCCAGTCCACGCACGAAAACCACTTACATAGCAATTATGACTCGTTATATAAGCACACGTTATTTGCATCTGCCGATACGCAATTATTTCAAGTTAACTAAGGGTGTGAAATGGCCCACTCCTGTCTGTTTTCTTGGTATATCTATTGCCTACCACAAGGAGTTAAAATATATAAAGTGCTCAAGTGCTCAGAATATCTCTGTAATCTCTCATTCCTTTCAGCCTTGACTTAAAACGTTTGCCTGGCAACATGCTACATAGCCGCTTCTTGTAGCGTCAATGACGTCATCTTCTGCCTCACTTGCACGAACAAAGACGCGCGCACTTCATTGAGATGTCTCAAGTCTGCACATACCAGTGCAAGCCATTAGCCTAGAAACAGCCAAGTTATTACTTTTCCAGACGATTACATAACACAAATGAAGACTTCAAACAAAGATGGGAAATCATTATGCGGGCAACAGCTGCGCTAAAAGTCACATTACCATCAATGCATGCCAACGTGTTGAATAGCCCATATTAAGCAACCATCAAGTTCATTTTGCATAGAAACAGCTCGAGTATGACAGCGTATGAATATTGGGCCTGGAATGCGAGACAGAGATATTGCATCAAGTGCTACTGGAACTGATGCTGTGCTGGGAGGCGGCACAGAGATATTGGATCAAATGTGATGCGCATCTAAAGATTGAGCTCACACCGGCCACATGACTGTAGGCCGAGATGTTATGGAGACAGCTGATTTATGTGGTTTCAGGCACGGGGGAGTTCCAACGACAATTATCACCAACAATTGGCGTAATTGCCGAGCAAAGGATGATCTTAAACGCGCTAATAGATGTCTTTTTATTAAGAAATGAGAAGATTGCGTGAGTTTTTAAGTGCATTTGCGGGAAACATTATGCGTATAGATGAGACAGTATTAATAGTGTTACTCCTCAAATAATAAACAGGAGAATGGAAAGATATATGTGATAGTTCAGCTACATCCCTTTATCAAATGAGTGTTTCGTTGCGTTCCGATAACCTCATGTTGCCGAAATAGCACAGCTATCTCTCCATTCTCCCTCCTATTTTTCGAGGGATAAGGCTTCGAGGAATTATACTGTCCCATCGTTAAGGCCAAGAAGCATCGAAGGCCAAGAAGGTCAAGCTTTCGGTCTCTGTTCATTATGTATGCCGAACAGTATGTATTTGTATATGTTCTATGATGAGCATCCCTCAACACATCACGAATACCAATCAGCGTTGGCATACCGAACCAGAGGCTGAAGACATGCTGCGCTCGTGTGATTGTGCGGCTGTAAAAATGGACCTGAAATAATTTTGACTAGATAGTGGTCACACACCAAAACATCGTACGTTTTTGAGTAGCTCATTTTTATAAAAAAGCTAGTGACATATTCAAGATAATTTGGTACTTTACACTAATGACAAGGTTATGCCGTCCCTTAAAAATCTGCAAATATCAAATAAGTACGATACTTCCATCAGTTCCTACAAAGCAGCTGCCAGTGACGTGCATTCGCCAGCTCGCAACCAAGGAACCCAGAAGGACCTTGGCAGCCCCCCCAAAAAACTCTAGAAAGAGTAGACATAGAAGTGGGCCGACAAGCCGCAGCTAAAACAGAGCACTCGCTGAAATTTGAACGCATCACGGCTCTGGTCAGAAACTCCTAAAATATGATGCTGTGAGCTGCAACTAACAATGTGAAGTTGCGCGGGTTGCAATGTCAGATGCATCACATTTGCAAACAAACAGACTATTCACCTGTGCATGGTATGTGACACCAAAAAAGTTAACGATGCCAATTGTATCAAAGAAGAGACAAAATTAAACAAAAAGAAATCCTAAATTTTCAGCAACTTTTCTGACATTACCTGAATGCGAGGTTTTGAACAACGGTGGGGTTATGTACCCCGGATTACAATTTGATTAATAGTTAGTAAATAATAAGAATTCGCCAAGCGCATTGTAGGTCAGAGGAGGGCATGGAGCTACAATCAATCAGTTTGGCAATGCTACCTGATAACATAGTTGTATGTCGCTGCTGAGCTCAGGAAAGTGGTACCTAAATTTCGAAGACTTTGGGCACGCCCTACTTAACTAGAACTGTGGGGAACTATATCTAGTGAGCGATGGGAAAATACACCGACGCAAAACAAGGCAAGCCAGAAAAATGTGTGGAATCTAGAGTCCAGTTATTGGACCGATAAATCGTTTGTAATACCACAATTCGCGCGACAACGTCCCCCGCAGGCGCTGACCGTGGCCTGACCGGCTCCTAATTGATTCGGCCTGCTTCTGTGTCGGGCGGCGCCGGCGGAACAGGCTAACGGGTGGATGGTGTTAATAACGTTAATTGTGAAAAAAACGTTGTTTGTGGGTTTGGAGCGTCCAAGTGCCGTAAAATGTGTGCTGTGTTATTGTGGCAAGATATACTCGTTGATTAGGGCCACGTCTTCATGTAAACGTGAATACTTCCAGAATCCGACCTTAGTTACAAATAAGATATGGAATTTGTTGTCGACCTACTGGCTGCATGTATAGAGGATCGTCGGAATGTTGAAGTCTGATTGAGGTACACAAATGCACAAGTAGGCCATCAAGTGCTTAAACCCGTTGTTTGTGGTGTCAGATGGGAATGGGATGCGTTGACATGTGTTGTAGAGAAAAAAAACAACATAAGGCTTAGCATTAATCTCACACATACAAAACCTGTAATGGTGATTAAGTGTTCAACGAGATGGATTGAGCCATCTTAAGTGCGCAGTCCGAATCTTTGTAATGCATTTTTCAACAGACCCCACATGGCCAACTACCCGGATTGGTGGCTAGCCGGCTGGCAGGATCGGCAGCTGACCAGCTGGCCAGATCGGCGGCTGGCCGGCATGCCGGATCGGACGCATGCCGTATCGGCGGCATGACCGGCTGGCCGGATAGGCGGCTGGCCGGTTGGTCGGATCGGCGGCTGGCCGGCTGGCCGGATCGGCGGCTGGCCGGATCGGCGGCTGGCCGGCTGGCCGGATCGGCGGCATGAGCGGCTGATCGGATCGGCGGTTGGCCGGCTGGCCGGACCGGCGGCTGGCCGGCTGGTCGGATCGGCAGTTGGCCGACTGGCCGGATCGGCGGCTGACCAGCTAGCCTGATCGGCGGCTGGCTGGCTGGCCGGATCGGCGGTTGACCGGCTTGCCGGATCGGCGGCTGACCAGCTGGCCCGATCGGCGGCTGGCCGGCTGGCTCGATCGGCGGCTGACTAGCTGACCCAAGGCCATATAACAACAGGTTGAGCGTCAGGATTATACCAGAAGACTTACCAGGTCCCTAACTGGTACCGGAACAGCGACCGCGTATGCCAATTTCAGTCGGTGGTTGAAGCTATAGTACAATTGAAATGCTATCTAATGAACACATAATAACTGACTAAGGACTATAGTCCGTAATAAAAAATGTGAATTAGCATCCTTGATAGCCTAAAAATCATTTGGCATTATTTCACAAGGAAACCGCACACTAGTTCCGGCAGCTTGTACCAGACCGACTAAACGACTAGGTACAGTCATCGGGCAGTTGAGTCAGCTGCGCGGCTTGCTGGCGAGAGCAGGAGAGGGTCGGTGGGGGTCAAGTCCAAATCACCTGGGAGATAGCTTCATCAACCAGGTTGATAATTATTTCCATAGACACTTATACACGTGAGATGGGCAGCTGTTTTAGTGGAACTCCGGTAAAGCTACCATTATGGTGTTAAATGTTACATTTCTCCCTGGTTTCAGCCAAAAACATTGCTGTGAATAACACATAGTGATACAAGTGTCAAGTTGAGTCACAAACGTTACCTTGCTGTGCGGGTGCTTAATCACTTCAGATGGCGATTGGTGACCTTTCAACATACACATGCCGTAACGAGCTCCATTATTCCACTGTTAACTACCAGCAGCGACTTTGACGTGCTACTCACTAAAAGACCATTGACTAGAGTAGAATAAGGTTGCGCTCCTTGTTTTGCAGACTGTTCTCATGTGTTCGAAAACAGGACATGCATGTCATCTACTCCAACTTTTTGAGAACAAGTATCCTACTGTCTTAAAGTCCAGCAAATAACGCCAATTTCTGACCTCGAATTGACGTATCTACTGCAGTCGTTACCACTCATTCATACTTGGGTGGGTTGAAAAAGAACCTGAGCGCCAGCCAGAGCATCGGTACATTCATGTGCGTGCTCGGGACCTAGCAGGAACATCACTGGGCTGGATCCCGCATTCAACCTAGCTGTGGATAACAGTCCCAGTCAGCGGGGTGCTGATGGCACCTATGACACCGACAGCACCAAGATGCTCGGCATACTGGGCGATCATGACTACCGACCGGGGCTGGCCTTCGGTCGCCAACGCTGTTTGCTTTGTCACTGTATTCATTGTCCGAATGACAGTGGACGGGGAGGGGTGCGCCAACTACCAAGAAGCAATGGTGAGTCGTCAGGAGTCCGACGACCACTCATCCTCATGTCACCGTCTGTGGCTGAAAAAAATCGCGGGGGGTTGATGAATCCTTCCGCAGGAGCAGTCAAGAGGTGGTCCTGAGTGCTGAAGAGGAGCTCCACCGCTACGTTGTGCAGTTGGACGTGGCCTACCATGCAGTGCCCTGGCGGATGCTGGAGAGTGCGTTGTTGTGTCGCATCGGTTCCCATGACGCCTGACGTCCCGGCCGCCGCCTGGAAAATCAGTGCAGGTTGGAAAACCACCACACCGATCTGATCAGGATGCTGGTGGCGCTCTTCCAACGAGAGTGTCTTCATCACCAGGAGAAGCTACCAAGGGCTCATGCGAAGGGTTCATGCTGCGAAGGGATCATGAAGGCCACCTTTTCGAGGGCGACGCATCCGCCTCTGCCACGTTATTAGACGATTGATGAATATGTAGAATCAAGGGGTGCTGTGGCATTTAAAATAGATAAAACACGGACTTCATGCATTGGCAGGTGACAAATATGTGCTTTAGACTACAAGAGATCATGGCATTGTCAGTTATTTGAAAGGCGAATTTGTGTTATCGGATGTGCTTTACCTATTATCACTGTAGTAATTAGTGTTGCGTAAGTAACGAGCTGGTCTTGAGCCTGCTAGTATTTATTCCATCCTTTAGAAGCAAGCTGACCAGTCCCTGAACAGGCCGACTGGCTGCTCATGCGCCCAATTATATATTCGCTCGGCAAGTACTTGTGCTCTGCATCCTTCTGTGAAGGTCATGGAATTGGCCAACGCAGCGGACAACATACCACGCTCCGCACCGACCGCATACACCGGCAGCACCACCCCGGCATCAGGTGTGTTGACGTCCACCCCACGGCAGTGTCAGATATCGCACCCCTGGACACCATCACGGGATCCGGCACAACGGCGGGTGAATTCTACGCCACTTGTCACACGAACGCCAGGGAAACAGGGCGCTGAGGGTGCCGGTAGTGTACTGGTTAACGCGTCTGCGTTAACCAGTACACGTCTGGGAAACCGGAAGTATGGGGTTTGATCTTCCGCGATGCCCACCATTCCTGCCAAGGCGAGAGGCAGGCGACGCCTTATAGCCTCAGCAGCTGAGCGCGTCGCAAAGCCCTGTTGGCCTAACCTGGCAGTTCTCCAATACTTGGCGTGGGCGCGGCGGAGCCGTCCTGGCCAGCGGCGGCGATGGATGATGATGCCAGGGATGATGCCGCGGCGAGCGGCATCAGCTGTGGGACCCATACTCCCCAGACTTTCCGAAAGGGTGTCACCCGTACCATATAGGATGCGACGGCAGCCGACCACCTCCGGGTGCTAGAGCACCAAGTAGACAAGAGGTGGCCTCTCCGTCATTGCTGGGTATGGGCACGGCAGACCGTCCGCGCACGCAGCCGTGGTGGAGATCGGCGGCGGAAATTTCTCCATGCAGGTAACTCATTGAACAGTGAAATACGAGAAATAGGTGTGTTAGCATCGTGGACAATGGCTGGATCTCGCAAAGCCCATTAAAATCGGCTGCTGCTTAACTTTTTGCTTGTGCGATCTTACACAGGGACCTCGCCACATGCGTTGCTACGGCGCTGTCAGAGCAAGCTTATGCTTCTTGACAGAACCAATATGGTGACCAGTATCACGTATCAGCAAGCTGGCCACTCACTCCATTCAGCTGTCCTGCCTTGTCCTGTATGACTATGAATACAGGGCATAGGAAACCTTTCTCGTGCTTTGATTAGCTATTGATGAAGTGAACAGTGTGGCAGTCTTCACAGCCTGCATGAAGCGACAAACTCGTTGATTGCATCCAAGGCTGCCGGAGAAGGCTACGCAGACGTGACGTCACCATGGGACTAAAGTTTGGTAGCCTGTAGTATGGTTTTGGGATGATAATAAGCAAAGGCTGGTAGATACTAATAACATGATTACGAACGGAGATCTCGGCAGTGAACTGAGTAGCAATGCTGCTCTGCATCTTTGTTTCAATGTTATGTCCACAGATATTGTACAGTTTGCATTCAAAATTTTCTAACGACAAATCGATACCACGATCTACTTATAAATCCTTAAGATAAAGCCTACTAATCGACGTTTTCTAGGTCCAGTACGCGCCCCATATTCGTTGTAGTCAACGAGCCTGAACATTTATATGTAATGCCTCCTTGTGAAATGTTTGCTTAGTTGTAACTCAGTGGATATCATGTATAATGTTGACATTAGATTTACACTTGGGTAATAATTGTCAATTTATCGTCGCACTGCAGTACCTACATGGAGTAAAGTGTGAAAATAAGGTAATGTAAGGAAGGTAAATGCCAAAAATTTTGCTGTCACTTTACTATGATGTTCCTAGTCGTTGGTTAGATTCATGTCCATATTGGTGCAGATCCATAAGGCCGAATAGGTTAGGTGAAAAGGGAACGCAGGGAACAATACCTTGACTACTCTTATATATATTCAAGGCTGTTTTCCAGCTAAGATATAAACCACCACTCTTTGGCTGACAGAAATTGCAAAACCTGCCAGAAATCGTCCCATTTTACAGGAAAACCTGCTGTCTTGAAATGAAATGGCGCGCTCTGCATTTATGCCCCGGGGTTCACCACTCACTGCCCCCCCCCCCCCCCCCCCCAGGGCAAGACGACCCTGCGTCCACCCTGGCAACGTCCCTCTTAAGGCTACAGGAGGTATATTTCAATTTATCAATGCGTGTTCCGGGGTGCTGCAAGCCCGTCTGGGCCGCCGTTTCTCATCCCCACCCTATGTCGTTGTTGTATGTTGTACTCTTTAACACAGGCTGTTTCTAAGCACTTCTGACTAGAGTTCTTCGAAATAGATCGCTGATAAATAAGTAACCCCATCTCTCCGTCGGGTGCAAGCTGGGACCACATTTCAGCATTGATTTTGAAGCTCTGGTGCAACTCTGGTGCTCTGGTGCAACGCTATTTCCCGGATGAAAATACTTTATTGAATGCGCTAGGTCGAAAAACTGATTTAACAAAATGTTTATCTTTAAGCCGGCCCGCAAATAAAAAACATTTTCACGCCACCGTAGCGTTGGTGCCATATGATTCAGTTTCATGATGACGTCACAGCGTCGCCCTACCAGGATTCAGTAATGCGGGGGCTTGATTGCATTCATTACTTGATGAAATTGAAGTGTGATATTGACCCTTAACAATCTGCATGCATTTCCAAAGAACGCTGACTTAGCAGTCTAGCATTGAACGGTTCCTAAACATGGTTAATTTACACACAATCACCACCTCAGTGTTTATTTTGGCAGCATTTTAGTACATTTCCCAGTGCATTGCTGCTGCCGTATGCACGACTAGAACATCTGGACTGAGAGCGGAGGCTACCAAATCTGGTACATAATTTCCATGCGACTGAACGAAAAGTCTATAAAGGTGACTTAATCTGGCAATGCAGCAACTCTGGTACTCCGGCGACCTAACAAAGCTGCACTGGCTCTGCTGGTATCATGCAGAGCAGCATAGACATTTTATGCCTTTGATAACTGAAACGCATTTTGCGTCGTTTCAGTCTGACATAGTTAAGTGTCTCTGTCTGTGTGAGTGAGTGTCTGATATGTTTATAGAGATTGTATTAAGAACATGCGTGATCAATTGCATGACAATAATGACATCTCAAGCATAATAAGGTGAAATATACCATGCACTTTCGGCATCAAGCCATGCACTGGTTGTCTACAGGCTGCCAGCTACCATATTTTGATGCTGGAAAAAATCGGCGTACAGACAATCATATTGTTTCCTACTTCTGCTTAAAATGATACTGTAAATGCTGTGAGGGCCGCATCGGTGTCCAGTGGTAAGGAGCACCAAATGAGTTGGGACCATCAAGTCATACTCAACTCAACCCAACTCACTTAAAGAAATGTCTCACATTTGTATGGCTTTTGAACTGAAATAGCCATCTTGAGGACATTTTGATGCAGTTCTCGGATATGGCCTTTTTAAGACCCAAAAGGATCTGGTTCCTGAGTTACACACCCGCAAGTTAAAAAAAAGCTCTTATTTAGAACCTATTTCAAAATTGCCTTCTGATAAATGTCGTCATAGAGACGTCATTAGATCCCCGTGATATCACAGGCTGTTTTTTTGTTTATGGTCAAAACAGCATGGCCACTGATAGATTCGCAAAGGCGATCATGCTGCACATGCGGTACAGTCCGCGCAAGATGATTGGTTGCTAGTAAGATTTTACTGCTGAATGCGTGTCGCGAACACAAGCGTAAGCAGTTTCGGGTTGTGCGACACTCGTAAACGGGCTATTTTTCCTTATTTCTAGGCCACAGGTCAAAGCTTTAAAAAGAACGCCACTGTCTGCAAAAAAGTACGGCCCCCCAAAAATGGGCACTCTCCCGAAGTTATAAAAAAGAAGACGCGACGGCAAATATGTCTTTTTCTCCTGCTGAGGTTTTTTTTCCTCTACTAACGTATCTCTTACAGACAGCTCGGTTGGCGCATTGTGTATCGGAGCACAAAACCTTGCACGGATTTCTGTGTTAGCAAAAGCATTATGAAATGAGGGAAACTTTACAGTTATTTAGAGAGAGAGAGAGACAGAGAGAGAGAGAGAGAGAGAGAGAGAGAGAGAGAGGAGAGAGAGAGAGAGAGAGAAGAGAGAGAGAGAGAGAGAGAGAGAGAGAGAGAGAGAGAGAGAGAGAGAGAGAGAGAGAGAGAGAGAGAGAGAGAGAGAGAGAGAGAGAAGAGGAGAGAGAGAGAGAGAGAGAGAGAGAGAGGAGAGAGAGAGAGGAGATAGAGATATGAGAGAGAGAGAGAGAGAGAGAGAGATATATAGATATATATATATATATATATATATATATATATAACATATATTCATCTAAGTATTTCATACATATGGTACGACAAATTGAAACATTGAACACAAAATTGTGTTTTACAAGAAGAACCTGTTGACCCGCACTACCATGAACCCCGTTGGGACTTTGTTTCGAAATGAAGTCACGGTGAAGTGACTGCTGTGGTGTGACTGAAGATCTGTGCAGAAAGTTGAAAAAACCTACAATTTGATAGTCCCGCGAGCTGTGCAAATGTGAGATCACACTTATTTCACAAAAGTGCGTAAATCGGGGGTTCGAAATGTGTGTGATCACTGGTGGTGTGTGCCAGTGGCTTGTATTGGTATTGATGTGATGGGAAGTGTACGTGCGAGGTTTGTTCTTCTGGGAGAGAACATTGTTTTGGTATTCTTCAGTCTACTGACTCCTAATAAAATGCGATATATTGATGCCTGATATATTGATGCCTATTGATATTGATGCCTGCCTCTACCCTTATGTTTGTGTTTGAACATGACAAAGGAATGCTGGCAAACTGAGAGAAACACTAGCACTTTTGTTGCAGGGGTGTGCAAAGATAAGCACTGGTACTGGCACTTCATTAAGATCTTTCCAACGTTGTGAACCTATTGAGGTATTACGGCATGTAATCCATCCTTTGCATGCCATTATATCAGCAATTCATTTTGGCAGTAGGGGCTGGTGTGGGCGGCTCATTAATGTATATGCTCAGTATACGCCCACATTATATGGCTTTGCAAAATCGCCTTTCCCTGAAGACTTCTGAAAATATAGAGCTTTATTATTACTGATGCACATTGTATTGTCTTCACAAATCTTGTACGCAGGCGAGCGTGGGATACTGGGTGCTGAGAGGGGTGGAAAAGTATTGCTGTTGGTGTCTTCGACAGTACTTAATAATACGTTTATCACGAGCCTTGTGTGCAATGGCAGTTCCATCATCCCTTGCATTTGTCCATCCAACCATAACTACATGCATTTGTTGTATCCAGCCTTGTGTAAGGTCAGCATGCTTGCAGCGTCATTTCACCACATGTAAAGTTTTTCTGTTGTTTTTAAGTAAAGCAGCCTGATGGCTGCAGCATGTTGCATGACCATGGAAGTGAAAGGTGTGGTTGCATCTCTCTCACCTGAGTTTTCTGGATTCCCGAAGCAGGCTGACCAAGTGATGCCACTTATTGGTTGTCTGCTTTGCTGAAAGTGATTCGTATATTGTATCACGTGTTTTTTGTCAGTCATATGTCAGATGGGAAGTCAATACAAGAGCGCATGCTTGACCCATCCTTTCATGCTGGAATTTATTATGGAAGAGGCATGGATTGCAGTTGAAAAACCATCTTGTTGTTCATTATGTCATGCCACAGTATAGCACCGAGATAGTGCCACAATGAAGCTATTGACCAGTGCCATTACACAATTTACCACATTGGTTGAGTACTCTACGTCAAGCCTATGAGATAACAATTCTAATTTATGAATGACTGGTAAAAAATTATCTAACAATGCCAACGAACTGTCTACGGCAAACGTGTTGTTGCACCACGATGGTTACATCAGGATGGGTCGACAATAAAATATTGACAAAATCAGCAACAGCAAAGCAGCAACAGCAGCAGTACACCATATCATAATTTGATAATAATCTGCCATAAAAGCTGGCGATCGCTACGTTGCACATGTCAAACAGTCCACGAAAACTTGTCTCACGGCTAGCATCAAGACACAAAATCCACAAATAACCCACCCACTAATTCGCCCCCCCCCCCCGACACAGCCCTGCGACAAGAATGGCCGGCTGGCATCAGCTTTCGTGTGTTCCGAGGTATTCTTTAGGTCTGGCTGCCAGATGCTGCCAGGTTTTGTCGTCGTCACAAACCCATTTCATGACGCCATCAAACAATGACGTAATGGGGCCCATTTTTATAAACTTTGAAAATTTGCTACTTAGCGTCGTTTTTGAACCTTGAAAGCTTACACATAGTTACAAGGGAGCATTTCCCATCATATCTGATGCCTAGTTCAATATTCAAATGCGGAACATTCCCTTTTACTCAGCCCCGAGGACTGAGCAGTGAAAATGTGTCACCTACCTATCAAAAGAGATCAACATACAGATTTGTTTCCAGATTTGGCTCATTTCGTCTCAAAGGCGGTCTGGAGGCCAAATATTTTGAGGGCCTGCCCCCCCCCCCGCCCGACTAAGTAAGAAACAGCATCCCTGCCGTACGTCAATCGGTGCTAGGTACGTCTTATATAGTTCCTGGTGTCAAGTGTGACACAGCACACACGTGATGAAGGTGATTAGGGGCACACCATTAGTGCATCTTAGTATTTGATCATTACCAGTGGCAGAGCCAAGGTTGCCGCTTGGGGTAACAGCCTCATCAGTTTGTTTTCCTGTTAAATCCTTCTTTAATATCTCAAGTGTAGCAGTTGCCTTTATTTGCTTGCCTGAGGTAGCATAAGGTGAACACTGGAACCTTCAGGTTCACTGCCTTGGCATTGAGTTGATCAAGTATGTTCCCAAGGGGATTTCATGTCTAGGGTCTCACTTGCCTTCCAGGTATGGCGTGAGGCTGGACACCGCGTGGTCCCCCCTTGCCTATTGTAGTGATCATCAGTGGTGAGCTACAGTCAGTCGACTTTCAATTAACATTTTTAAAGCATTGGTAGTAGCATTATCTCATGGAAAAGGAACTCTTTGGAACTTCAAAAAGTTCCAAATTAATGTTGTTGTTGCCCTTCACCCAGGCAGCCGGCTTTACTGTTAAAAGCTGACTGCCAATACTATCATTTATCATGCAGCTTTTAATCCTTCATGATACGTGGATCAATCACCCTGTCCCTAAGTCCTTTAAGGTTCTGTGGAGCTAGTTGGCGATGCTTGCCGACTAGAACTGTCATTTACCTTGCATTTATATACTTCTAAAGATGGCACCCTGCTCTGCACGCGCCAAATCTTAAGTATGCCTCGGCCAAACAGGAGATATCGAAGAAATCCCACAAAAACTTAAGTTCAACACTTTAATTTTTATTTCGAAGTTTGCAAGTAACAATTCTTGATACACCAAGACAATTTTGTAGCGCCCCGCATCACCAGGGTCGTCTATGCTACAGGTGACCTACAAATTTGCAATATATTTCTTAGTGCTCATTATTTCTGAGCTTATAAATCCCAGGGGCATGGAAAGAGGGGCAGGCCAAGAAGATCACAGCTGGGTGCTGATCTTTAAACTCTCTGAAAACCACACCTCGTTCATATGGACATCGACTGGACATAAATCATCACAATTTTCTCAGAGCGTTCCTGCAGCAGCTGCCCATGATGCAAGCCTTTGGCACACCAATTTCTTGCTAGAATGGCCTGCAGAAGCCCGCCTGTCGTGTCTGACCTGTATTTGAGCGTCTGTCCGGTTGTGACCTTAATGCTATGAGTTTGGGGCCATAACTTTAACGGTCCAACATTGCCAACAAATTAAGGTTACGTATGGCCGTAACAGTGCACAGAAGCAGCAGCCTAAAATCGCGTATACGCTCTTAACTTTGGCTGTAAGTTTTGACGTCAGGCCTCGAAAGTGATTCATGCATGCACTGATCAATGCATGTGACCAATGCATACACATTCTCAAAAGTGGTTCATGCACTGCTATTGCCGGCATCATGCGAAATAAGATTTTATCGACATTCCGGCCAATACGCCCAAGACAATTCCTGGTAGCTCTCTTAACATTGAATGCAGCCGCTACCGCCTTCTTCGTAGTTGCACTCTCGAATAGCTCCCGTCCATTGAGCTGACCTTTTGTTTACAGCTATTACCGGTTTGAAGTAACCCGTATCTGGACCGCAGTTCCAAAACGGTCTGTGACAGGGCGATTATCATCCCACACTTTGGTAAAAATCACGCTTATTGGGTGCACAGCAAGATGCGGGAACACCGGCTGGTGTCGGAATTGCTGGCCAGCCACGGCTGAATATTTGACCAGCGATGGGTGTCGCCAGGAGACGTGCTAACAGACGTCTTGAGGCTCATTTTAGGTGAGAGAACGGCTTAGAAGTATTCGAGAACGATCATTGAACAACCTGCACTGTGATACCCTTCAACACGTCAATGTCCCAGGGCGCCTCTATGATGACGTCACCGTGGGATTATCAGATCTAGTCCCGACTAGGTTCCGACCCTCCCTCCCCCCCCCCCCCCTGGACTGGCCGGATTGGCGGCTGGCCGGCTGGCCGGAACAACCTCGGCCAGAATAAGAACTTCCAACTGATAAATCTAGTAAATGTCCTCCCAGCAAGTGCAGCAGGGCTAACAGCTCAAATCCCAAAGCTGAGCTCATGGCCTTGTGTGGAGATGATGAATGACTGGTAAACTTTCACATAAGTAAACCCCCTGTCAGCAAGTTTTGCGAGCTCCTCCATCACAAGTTGCCATCGGACCACAGCGGTGTAAGAAAGCCCTCTTCTGCGTGGAAGAAAGAAGTTAATGCCTCAAACCTTTTATATAACCGGAAAGTCCGCGCAGTGCCCATGGCTCGAAGCCCTCTTGCCTGCAGTAACCGGACTACACGCAGCCATGTGACGAGTTGGTATGATTAGGTGGCGCAAAATGTAATGATGAGAGAGCGAGAGAGAGAGAGAGAGAGAGAGAGAGAGAGAGAGAGAGAGAGAGAGAGAGAGAGAGAGAGAGAGAGAGAGAGAGAGAGAAGAGAGAGAGAGAGAGAGAGAGAGAGAGAGAGAAGAGAGAGAGAGAGAGAGAGAGAGAGAGAGAGAGAGAGAGAGAGAGAGAGGGGGGGGGGAAGGGTTGGATCTGTTGTATTGCACAGAATCGGAATCCGAGTCAGTTCTCTACCCAGATTTGTTCCTTACTGACAATGGCAAACCCTCCAGAATATCAACAATTCATCAGCGCTTGTTTGGCAGCGCCTGCTACGCGGCAACGCACTTCTCGGAGCGCCTCGAGTGTCTTGTTTGGTCGGCGGGGCGGAAACGACGGCTGCTTGATGGTCGGCACGTGTGGCGGCGTCCCTCCAGGATGTCTCCTGGCCGCTCTGTTATTCGGCGCGCACGAGTCCCCCGTGGGTGGCAGCGGGTCCGGCCTTGCCGCTGCGGTCGGCTGCCGGCGAGCGCTGGCCGATTCCGCGGAACGGCCGATTCCGCCCCGGCCAGCAGACGCCATGGCTTGTCGGATAGCCGACGGTCTGTGCGCGGCAGTGACCGGCCAGTGGGAAGGCTTGGGCAACTTTAAAGGGAATGTGTTACATTTGAAGATGCTGAAGCAAGCATGAGATACCATGAAACCAGCTCTTTTACATCTATGGGATAACTTTTTAAGAGGAAAAGACTGTCATGGTTTGATTACGTCATCGTACCCTGCACAATATGGATTGACAGCCATTTGACGGCTTTTAGATCTTGAAATCGTGGTCACGAACGCCAGATGTGAACGCCTCGACAGCTATATTTTCCTTGGCCTTGATCTCCGCACGGGTTATGAAATGGCAAGGTTTGAAAACGTTGCTATGACGTCATGAATACCAGAGTTACTTAGTGCTCTACTAGGTTGCTAATTATTTAAGGTTGCAAGGCTACTAAATGCTCTTCCCGAAGTACTCTCCTCATTGTCGAGAGCGTTTGGCTCAGAAACTAGAGGGGCTAGTTCTTACGAATGGCAGGGTTGGAAACATCACCAAAAGGTTTTCATTATGGATGTTTCGGATCTAAATACCGTACATGGATATGGAACACTTCCTTCAAGCCAGAGGGCGACGTCCTTAAAACATGTACCAATACCAATACGCGGCTAGAAACTTATAACAGTCGTCATGAATAGGTGATATATGGCCAGCTTCCACACATGAAATGGCGTCTGGAAGCTCCAATTCGTTATGAAAATTTGGGTGCCATACAATTCAGGAAGCTATTGGCCCGCAGTTAAGCAACAGACCGCAATTGCCTGTATCCAGTCAGTTGAGTGGGTAACATGGAGAGGTTGTTTATTGATAATGAGATCGAGCCCAGCGGTAGGGAACTGCTTTGATTGACCTTATCTGACCGTTTATCTTTAGCAGGACTCTCTCTCAGACTGTTCATCTTCACCAATACCATGCCGTACACCACTGACTGTAGTCTTAACACCGATAAATGTCATGAATAAGCTGCAAGTTTCACAACATTTTAGCAGGCTTAATCTCATTAGTCATATTAAAGGATTGCATACTACGAACGGATCTCTCAGCAATTCAGTATGGTAAAATGGCTGGGTGCTAAATCATCCTTCGAACTGGAATAACATTATTTGGGCCCGGCGCTGTTTACATGCACAGAAGTGTGGTGCACTTGAAGTGCAAAAAAGTGTGGTGGTGCACTGTACTTAACTAGAAACTTTACAGCAAAGATATGAGGTTCAATCACTTTACGTCGATACTGTCTTTATTTTCATGACAAAATAGTAAATAGCACCAGCCCCCTGGTCCAACGACTAAAGTTTCATCTTGTTAACATTCAGCTTGTTAGCGTGTTCGAGTGCATTACAATGTGGGAGGCTTAAAGGGAGGGTTTATATATATATATATATATATATATATATATATATATATGTAAATGTGTGTTTGTGTATGTGCGTGCGTATGGGGTTTTGAGCTGAAATAGTCATCATGAAGACCTTTTGTTGCTGTTCAAGGCCATGCCTTTCTTAAGACCTAACCCCCACTAGTTTCCGAGCTGAACGCCCGCGAAGGTTGGAGGTTATTTAGGAGAGAGTATTTCAAAGTCACTTTGGCATTCATGACGTAATCATGTCATTCTAGTCCCGCCATCCCATAAGCCGTACGGCGATCAAGGCCAAGAAAAGTCTTATTATCAAAGTATTCATATCTGGCGCTCGTGAGAACGATTTTCAGATTTAACAGCCGTCAACTGGCTCTCAATCAATGTTGTGCATGATACGACTACAAAATCAAACCAGAACGCATTCAGGAGCATATTCACTAAACAGAGAATTATGCTTTCTTGATCTGTGTTTTCCTATTAAACAAGTACACTAATATTCAAAAGTGGGCTCGTTTCATCATAGCTGGTGCTTGCTTCAATGCATCCAAATGTGGGTCATCTGTTTTAAATGCTTTGGGCGGGCGAATGCGAACTCACTCATGGCTGGCGTATTTAACCTGCCTCGGATAGCCGGGGCGTCGCGAGGATGCAGGACGCAGCAAGAAAGAGGAAGCAATGGCAAATGCATAGGTTATGCCAACAAGGTCGCAAAAAGTGGTGGGGCCAAGCACTTTGTTACAGACAGTTTTCTACGTGTATTGTCATACAGTATGTGTGAGACTTCGCGACGAGTATGTGCAACACGTCCATCCTGTTTCTGCATGAGTAACAAGCTTGCCCTCCTTGGACGTGCACTGATGGAAAGCGACTGGGGGAAACCGATTGAAATAACCTTCGTATAACATCAATATAGATCTAACTATACGAATACACAGTAAACACAACCCCCATTGTTAAAAATGATATTGTGAGTGTCAGGTGAAAGTGTAGACAAATTTCATGTTTAACGCGATACTCAACTAACCGAACACACAACCAAGGACAAATAAAAAGACATGAATATTAACGTGCAACTCAACATTCGACGTCAAGATTTATAGACCCAATTACTGCACGTTTTAACAAGCTCGCAGACAAGTCCAATGATTCTGTGGGCAGCGAGTTGTTTATTACCAGGCGCTTCACAAAAGGCGTCACCTGCCTGCTTTAGTCCTCGCGTATCGACTGAAGCTCAAGACGCTCTCACTGAGCATAATATAAACCAGCTTTATACAGAAAAAGTCGAGGTCCTTGCTTATTGACCGGGGTTAAAGACGGTGTAACTGAAAGTAATATAAACCAGCTTTTACACATAAGACGTAACGGAAGTGCAATCAACATGCCGCCCGCGCCCGCATTCACAGAGTGCGCTAGGCATGGTCAGCAGGTCATGGCAACGAGCCTTACACATGGACGCTGAGTGGTGCGCGCGTTTTTGCGTGCGTGCGTGCGCGAGTGCGTTTTCGCGTGCGTGCGTGCGCGAGTGCGTTTTTGCGTGCGTGCGTGCGTGCGTGTGTGCGTGCGTGTGTTTTAATGAAAAGGGTCCCAGAGCTGAAAGAAAGGCGACCAAGCAGCCCACCAGACGAGCAGCAAATACACTTCACGCGGCGACACGGCGAGCTTGATGGGAAGAACGAATATCGACGGCTAGCGTTCGTCTTTAGTTGGTCAGAAGGCCCTCGATACTCCGACGTCTGTCCCGAGACCAAAGGCATTCATGCCAGCCGAAAAAGAGCGCTAATAATGAGCCTCCAGCTGTTTTCATCGAGCGTACATCACCAGATCGATGTAGCAATTTACACTGCTCTCAGCAAGAAAGCAAGCTAGGGGAACCCTCTAAAGACAAAGCAGTCGTTACTGAGGTCGCCGGGGTCGACGAGCGGCTTATTTGGCAACTGCGATACTGTGTTGGAAGCCATGCCGACCAGGTATGAAATGGCGCTGAGAAATTCGGCGCGTTCTCCCACGGAGTAGACGAACTGCTCGTACACTCTAGCCGTGTTATCGATGCCTGTATCTGTGCACCTTCATGGAGCAGTCGTCATCGTAGCACATCAACGTCCAATAGGACTCTTCAGTGAAGAGGCGAGAGAGCCTCACAGTAAGGATCAGCGAGTGCGCAGCGCGGGACACCCCATAAAAGACTATCGCTTGCATCACGCCGACAACCAAATATTGCACCTGCTGGCCACAAGCACCTTTGATCAGGTCGTCGCTGATCATTGTACGTTGTCAGGGAACTTGCCAGGGGCAAGACGGCACTATCGGAAGAGATGCTTGCCCTCGTATATACAGCAAGACCCTCTGGAGTCTCTCACCATGTGCTGGAAGACGTCATGGGCAACACCGACTCAGGCCAGATCAGCGAGCATACTGGATTGGTTGGTTTCGCACAGTGCACATGTATGTACCATGTGATTGCTTTGATCTTTGGTGGTTTGAAAAAAACGTCACATTTGAATGCAGAGCGAAAAGTATAATGTACATGAAATTTATACAAAAGTCCTTGGCAGGAATGCCGTCAAAGGTCGGTGACCACAAGCCGCCCATGAGAAAACTCCAGTAAAGTGCCATTTACGATGCAAATAGAATGACAAGCTGATTCTGCATGGAAAACTAACCTGAAACTCATGTTTTATTTAGTAAGGTGTCCTAACTCCCTGAATGAATCCCACTTGCATAGGCAATCTGGCCCAGAGCGCGTTCGGATGGCAGGGGAGCTATTTGCAGCTTGTCGATGCGTCACCACTCCCTTGTGGCAGCCCCGCAAGTTGGCGACTCGCACACGACACCACCCTTACGCCGCTCGCTGGGAGGGCGGGCCGCGGACCCCCCTGCCACTACCTAGGCCTTGCTGCGCCGCTCGGCCGCCACAGCTCAACTGTCGGACCCTCCCCCCTCCAGATGAGCGGCTGGTTAAAGAGAATGTTTCTCATCTGGAGATGGTGAAAAAGCATCCGATGTGATGAGATGTGCTCACTTATGATTACCGCTGGTATACGTTCAAGGGAAAAACACTGCTCTGGACAGCACAGTTTCTCTTTTTGGTAATTATGCTCCTCTATACCTTGTTGTTCGATTAAATGTCATCGTACCATCGTTATTTGCATGGCATTGATTTAGAACCATTTGACGGCCGTTGTATCTGAATATCGTGCTCACGAACGCCAGATATGAACGACTCGACAATTATGTTGTTCTTGGCCTTGATCGTCGCACGGCTAGCGGAACAGCAGGATTTGAATGGCATTGTAGCGTCAGGAACGCCTGGGCGACCTCGAAACAGTCTTCCCGGGGTAGCCTGCCCATCTTATGGTGTAGCTCAGAAAATAGAGGGGTTTAGGTCTTAAGAAAGACAGGGCTGTGAACTGCACCAAATGATCAACAAAATGGCTACTTCATTTTAAACCCAATGCAAATGTAAAACACCCCTTTCAACGACGGACGCTACACGGGCAGTCGAATGTGCCGGCCGCCCCGAGAGCGTCGCTGGCTGTGAGTGCCGCCCTCGGCCGCCTGCCCTGTCGGCTACAGCCCGCGCTGAGCGCCGGCTGGAGGGAAAGCCCGGTAAATGCTGGGCACGCCGTCTGCCGTTTCCGCGCGCAGCATAACGTCAAGCCTGCAGCTGGTCAGCCCGACAGGGCAGTAAGCGGCTCCGGGACGCCCTGGTCATACCCGGCTGTCCGCGTCAAGAGCGGGCGCACATTTCTGACGTGTGCTGGGTTCCGATTGCCCTGTAACAAGATGTCCGTCACATGCCATGGCCAGAACATCGCACTGAAGAGGTTTCGGATGAATGGTCAAAGGCCGCTGATTCAAGTGAAATTCATTACACGTGAGCCAGAATCTAGTGGCATTAGACGCTGTATTTAGACAGCATCTCACCGTGATTACTAGCGGCGTCCCCTAAAGCCAATTCGCTTGCAGCGTTGTTTGTAACTTATTTACCTCATGAAAGCCTTTGATGTCATTCTGGCTGGCGTCCCGGTTGCTGTATTTTCCTGTAAGAGAGGTGGGTGTGCAGCGTGCGCTGTGGGCGGCACCCCTCCCGGCACTGCGCGCGGAGTCGTCTGGAACCTCCAGACCCCCATCAATATGCAACAATAATACGACGCACACGGCGATACTGATAATGACAAGAATCCACAAACAAAGCACAGCTTGCAAATGCTAGGTTCGGTATAGCTCAGTAGGGGCTGGTTTGCCATCATAGCGGGAAATCCCATTCGCTTCCCTGGGGTGCCAGTTGTGGGTACTACCACCACCAATTAAACGTCGTGATTTAAGTGCACAGTAGTGCATAAGCACCACTCCGTGCCTGAGGTTTGATGTGAAACCGAGATAGATTTCTGTTGGATCCTTCTAAGGCGCCTTGCGATTGGGTTTTGTTTGCGTGAGACCAGACAACATTTCGGTTTTCCAGGATGTGTTGTGGGATCTGACCTTTGTGTGACATACTGCCGGCGGTGCTTTCCTGCAAAACTTGACCAGACTGGGGTCCGGGACCGATTTACGACATCTGACGGCGAAAGTCTGGCAAGGGCGTGCTGCAAAGATGGCTAAGGCGCGAACTGTTCGTCCGCACATTTGTGGACAGTGAATGCGCCGATACCATCAGGTTCACGTGCCTTAGATATATTTATAAGGACTCCAGAGTCGCCTGAAGCCAATTATGCAGCACGGTAATCCGGTCGGGGACACGTAAGCAGTCGTAAGGAGCTGGAGGACTGACGGCGGCAGTGGAGGCTGATCATGTTGACACAGAAGCTCTGTCAGGCGGAGAGGCTACATCGATCTTACCCGATGCTAATTTTCCACCGTCCGTGAAGGACTCGGCCCGTACTTCAAGTTTACACTGCCGTGTTTATTGGAGCACCTCAGAAGACCCGAAACCTTACGGGATGCGATACAAAGATTTCAGGCAGGTCGCGTAGATCTTCTGGGCATCGCCGGGTACAGCCGTTTTCCAAAAACTTCGCCTGCACATGGGACGGTAAGCTGCCTGCTTGGGTTGTCGGCGGCACCTTCGAAACAGCACGGTATCCTCCGCCCTCCCGCTGCCGCCTCAGCCTAACGGACTAAACAAATAATTAAATGCTTTGCGTGGAAGGTTCTGTGTTCCTAGCACTTAACACGCATGTCTGATTATGTGTTATCTGATGCTATTACCCAAAGTGAGCCGATTTAGTCATCGGATAATTTTCCCCACCACCTTCCTGCCAGGCAGGACTGTGGAAGGGTTTCGATACGTACGGTAGTCTAGCACGGATGCAGGTGCCCGGTTGCCGGTTTCCCCTGTTTCCAGCGGGCTTTTCGTCGCCACTCGAGCGAAACGACGCGTCTACCCCGGGATCGACGCGTCTACCCCGGGATCGTCCCCAGTGCCGGAGCAAGTCCCGCGAGCCCAGCTCTCTTTCATCAGACCGCAGGCTCAGCGGGCACGCCTGGCATAGGCTCGCCCCGCGGCATTGTTCCTGCTCCCGGACTTTACCCGCGCAATAGACTCGACACATCAGGGCGGGCTAGATCCCTTTACAAATCCGGTCAATGTACTGCCTGCATCAAATGTGCTCCAATTTGCGTTATCCAGGCAGAGACCATTCCGCCACCAAGTCCTCACCATTGAGTCGAGGACCTGCGTCCGGGAGCGTGCACAGCAAACAATCCTGCTCTGGGCTGTGCTAAGTTTAGTGTCTATGCGTCTCGCCTGATACGCACACAGTGACCGGTGCCTTACAGGCAACGTAAAAAATCCACGATGTACATATGTTGAGCTTTTGCTGATCGTCTTTCCACCAGTCCCTCTCGCACTGAATTTCCCCCTGGCTGTCGTAAGTGAGAAGTCAGAGCAGAATGATTCTATCCAATAATCATAATAAATTTCGTGAGATCCAAAAAGAGCTGGAGTTCCTGATTTGCTATATTATCAGTTGGAAATTCTTATTCCCACGATATTCGACCTCGATATATCTTTTATCGTTGAAGTGCAGCTCAAAAGTCACATGAATATAGCCATGATTTCTTCGGAAGCGGCTCAACCGGTGCGTCCTGAGATATTAAAAGGCTATTGTTGCTGGTATTGCAGTTATTGTGAGATCAAGAACTCCATGCAATGCTCTACGTAATAAGATCTCCGAAATCACCGCAGAAATGCACATTAAGCTTCTCTCACCTTGAAACGGGTATTCTATCATTGGTTCAGGGGATTGGTTTTGTTGCTGACATCTGTCATGACATTTATTTTACTCAAAATCGTTGCAAAACCGTTTTGTACGTAGTTTATTCACCACGTGCGTGGCTGGATTGTACTAACACGACGAAAAAAAATCCATTATCTGTCGTTGAAAAGACGTCATGGTTTTCAACCAGAATTTCATAACTCCGCGCAGGAATGGCTATATTTCGGCTGATCGTTCATGGAGCTGAGGAAAATAGCATTATCATGCCATTACGTCAAACCCTTTCCTCAGTAAGTAGCGACATAGCAAATCATGACCCTCGATGCTTCTGAATAATAAGGGAAATACTACAAGCTGATTGTAAAGTCAGAACTGAACGCTAGGAGCTTAACACTGCTATCGTCGCTATTACACAGTTTTGCGACGCAATGCTGCCCATTCGCTACAACCACGGCTTGGAACAACTTCGTCTTTGTCTCGGAGGGCCGACCGAGAGGCAGCGTTAAGCCAGGATGTAAAACAACAACCAAGAACGGCACGTGACAGATGGCCAGAGTAGCTTACAAGACCACATAAAATAAGATCGACGATACAACTATCTTTCAGGTCACGCAATTCGCACCACGGTACTATTTACAACACCTTGCGCGGAAGCAGACGGTGCATTTGCAGTGAATGCGGTACTTCAAGCCATCAACAGCTGTCTGCCGTTCGGCTTCCCGACGCTTGCCACGACGCCGCGGGGTTCCGACGTGCGTCAGCCGTCTGCTGCTATTGCCCGTCAGGCAACGGCGCGGGTAAGCATCTGGTCGGGGAATATGCAGGGCCCTACATCTGACCAGTCTTTGAGGCGCAAGTGTTTGCATTCACCCTTGAACCCATGCGCGCAAGTCGCTGCAGCTGCTTCTAAGGTGAGGTCCCCCTCGGACAAAGTCTGGACTAATCGGGGAAGCTAATCAAGCTGAAGAAGTGTCCGTGAGTTGCCGATGAATTTCGGGGAGACCAAGGTCACCAGCCAGGCCGATACGATCACCAGAGGTGGGCGTTCTGTTCGGCTTCGGCATTCGGGGGTTCCGCTAAGATATTCTGCTTGAATAACCGGAGTTTGTACATTCATTGCCGAAAGCATATCGCTGTAGGTAAATGCAACGCAAGCTGGATAGGAATTTTGATTCTGCATGACTGACCGCGGGGTTTCGGTTGAAAAAAAAAATATTCGGATGGTCAGCTGAGAAAATGCGCGCATCTCAGCGCATTAGCAATTTTTCCAGACATCATTTGTCGGCACATTTGAATACTCATGCTGTCATATTCGAATGCTGACCGATTTCCTCGAAAAACTGCTGAACCCGAATGCCCACCTCTGCTTGCCAATCCCGTCACACCGTTGACCGCCGCCGCCAGCCTGTCAGTGCCGCGTCGCCGTCTGAGGTCTGCAGCATACAGCCGGATGGGCGGCAGCCTCGGCTCGGTCGGTCGGTTGGGGCGTGCCGCTGCGCTGCAGGAGAGAACGGACTGCGCGCCGCTGGGCCGCAGGAGAGAACGGACTGCGTGCCTCGCGCCGCCGCTCAGCCGGAGGCGGGTCGGCGGTTGGGGCGTGCCGCTGGGCCGCAGGAGAGAACGGACTGCGCGCCGCTGGGCCGCAGGAGAGAACGGACTGCGTGCCTCGCGCCGCCGCTCAGCCGGAGGCGGGTCGGCGGTTACCGCTCGCAGGTCACTCGGCTTCGACTTGAAATTACGGGCGTCTGTGAGCTCTGAGAGCTGATCATTAGCCTTGTTACACCAGAGGGCTTATCATTAAACCTGCGGAGATGAGCGGAAAGAACCAACTTGGATAAAGGTTGACCTCCCACTTCCTGAAGCGTTCTTACGACCATGCTTGGACCATGTTCGGAAAGCGGCAGGAGTAGAATGCTTTATTACTGCGTCCCAGATATCTAGCTCTCTAGCAACCGTTGCCATTCACCGCGATACACCTGACATGTTAGGAAAATGTGCCATCAGCGCTGAGCATCTCAAAGTCAAAGGTGGAGTGTGGCAGGAGTCAAAAAGTTTCCGGTTCGCCAGATATGATCGATGACAAAAACAGACACTTGTGCGAGCCAACAGGTGACACAGTTGCGAAAAGAGAAACAAATTATAACAGGTTAGACAACATTACAAGAGATCATTCTAGCTAGACGACACTTGAAGGTTGGTATCGGTCTGTGCTTGAAACGCTTGCAGCATGAGCTGGTGTAGAGCATGTGTCGAAACATTGACGTTTCGCTGTATGAGCAAATTGAACCAAAAGATGTCGCCAAACACAGAAGCTTTAATCGGGATAGCTTTTAGGAAGTGTGTACATCGATCATGAGTCAATTTACTAAAAACGGCTACCCTGTGGAGATCACGTCATACCCGAGTCGATTTACACACAGCTGCACTTCTGTGTGTATCAAGTCAGATTTATGACATCACGATAGCGCATGCGCATTTGCCTTGCGTTTGCAACAGCGACAACGGCGACGCGCCCGTGCAATCCTTTTTGAATCCCGGACGCCTTAAGGTGTAGGTGCTGGGTGGATCCGGTGTGCGAGCCACGGGAGATGAACAAGGATGTACCTATATGATAGCATATGAAATCAACTCACAGATCCAATGAAGTAATTTGTGACCCAGAATGGGCCTATGCAGTCTGCAGCCAATCGACAATTGTTTTTAAGGCACTGTGTAACTTTCCTGGGGATCTACCAAGCAGGGCGTCTTTGGTAATAGAGTTAAAGAGCCCTATCAATCTATCAGGCTTGTTGCCCGTGAATAGCTGAACTGTAGCTTCAGAGATCAGCGGAGGACAATGGAGCGACACATGTCAAGCATTCCTTTGGGGCTTCCCGCCGCTGAGAGAAACAGCGACTTTGGAGTAGGACACCGGTTGCCGAGCATCGCTGGTGTAGGCCTCTCTCACTGCCGGTCGCACCTCAGGCTTAACGTTCTGAGCGGTGGACGGACGTGAGATAAGACGCTTTTAGATGCCACTTTTTGTATATGGTGCTAAATGAAGGCAAAGAGGTATTCACAAATGCCGTGTGTATCTGCTGATACCAAAATTGCATGGACTTCGACCTAAATTTCGTTGATTGAGGTCGTGTTAGGAAGTGCGAGTTATGCGCCAGTAATCATCAGTCGAAGATGACGAAGGTTACCAATGCTTCTGCATGATTGCACGATGTTAAAAAACAAAAGGAATATTTTTTCAGTTGCTTGCAGACCCATTTTATCGGCAAATGTGGGCTACATGGGTGCAGTGTTGCAAATACGTAGGGGTGAGAAAGATGGAAGGGGCACAGAAAGAAAAATGGCTGAGCCTGCCTCCGAAATGCACTTCAAACAGTTTTCTCCCAGATTTGACCCACTTTTTCAGACCTAGTAACAGAAGTGTAATGTCTCAAAATTTGTTGCGGGGGGGGCTGGATCCTAAAGATTGATGCTTAACAGAACATAATGAAAAGGCGATACACACAAAGAGGGAGCGACATCCATGGTTAACGGCCACATTGCCCATCCCCAAACTAAATTGGAAAATGCATGCCTCTTGGCTGGTTATGTCAACTATGTGTATATGCCTATGCCCTTATCTAACAGTTTTATTTGCTTAGTCAGAACCATCATTTAGTGTTTGATGGCCAGTAAATGATGCTTATGTGCAGATGGACTCCCGAAACCAAAAAAGTTTGATGTTTATGCAGCATTGCATGGCATTTGCCCTTGCTTTTGTGGTTAATCGCGTTTACAGTTATATTGCAACGGTTTTTGATAGCTTCGGCTCCTGGTGACAGTTAAGGTGGTTCCAGATTTCATCGGTGACAGAAAAGCAAATCGTTTCACCCCTGGAGCGTAGAGATAGCTGTAGCGCACACGACCGCACATGGCTGACACATGCAGCGCATAACGAACCCGCCGTTATTTTAATTGGAATATGAACTACAGGTGACTTTCAAATTAAAAGCATGACTTGTTCGAGCCCTCCAACAGCCATGTCCTTTTGATGGATGTTTGACATGTGCTCGAGTAGGTACAAATTCTTGAGCCCTTTTTCGTTGGGGGCACAGCAAAGGCAGGGTAACTGGCAAGGGACGGAATCCGCCCGCCCCCCCCCCCCTTCCCTGAAATCTCGAGAACCGCTGTCCAAAATGGAGTGGCGTTCGGTTTCTTCCAATGAGATCTGCATCCTGGACCACAACGGCTTACCTGTTCCACCGTTCGGTACCGGGGGCCGTGACTGGCACAGGACTCTCCCAATGCTTCAATGTGAGCACTCATCGTAAGTTCTTGTTTCCGTCATTTGTCAGAGGTCCCCGACCGACGGAAGAGGTCCTCTGTCATTCGGGCTCCCGTCCCCGTCCCCGTTGAACAAATCCTCTCCTAACCGATTTGAGGCCCCTTGTTGAGACAGAATACCCTGTTAAGTACTGTGGGCTCCTGAACGATGCAGGAGCCCGACCGATGTAAATCGCGGCCTGGCCTTGTCCCTGCATGGAAAATGGGCCCCCAGAGCTCGGACCAACATGAAGCTGACCAATCGTTGTTCGTGATCTTTGGCCGAAATAGAGGAAAGCTCTGTCGCAGGGAGCCCCTATCGGTGCAAGAGATCATCTTACTGACATTTGAGATGGCAGACCTATGGGCGGGGTCCTTAACGTATCCTACAGTCGGCCTCTCTAACCCTTCAGGTATCCCACCGGCCCCTTGATCTTTGGCCTCAAGAGACCCTTCGGTGTCTTTTCGGACCCGCTCAAACACCGCGCCGACTCAGGGCCCCTTGCTGCCACAGGACCCCTGTTCGGCACTGTGACCTCTAACAAACACAGGGCCCCCCCCCCCGCATTGTGTTAGGGACTCCAAGCATTGCAAATCGCGGACCCCGGCCTCGTTTCTGATGAATAAATGGGTCTCAAGGGCTCAGACGGACATGGAGCCGACTGTTCGGTGTTCGTGGTCTCTGACCAACTTAGACACCCGCATTGTGTCAGGGGCTTCTAAAACGGTGCAAGAGCACCTCTGGTTGATATTTCAAGTCATGACCGTACGGGCCGCGGTTTTTATGTGACCTACAGCCAGTCCTTCGAGCCCTCGTGCCCTCCAACCTGGGCCTTTGGTCGTCGGTTCCATTGGGCCGCCTGGACCCCTCTTCGGGGCTCATCGAACACTTCCATTAGTCAGCTCAGGCCCTTGTGAGCAAAGGACCCTCTGTTAAGCGTTGTGGGCCCTTGCCAGATACAAAGCCCCAGAACAACGTAAATCACTGGTCTTGGCTTTAGAGCTGATTGAGAAGTGGGTCCTCAGGACCGTACCGACAAGGAACCGACTATGTAGTGCGGAACCGACTATGTAGACCTGACCAACACATAGGCCCATATTGACTCAGGGGATCCTCGATCGACGCAAAGGGCCCTCTGACCATTATTTGAGGGTCCGTCTTCGCAGGTCTGGCCCCTGAATAAGACTTTCACCAGCCCTTTATGCCCTTAGACCCTCTAATCGAGCCATTGATCGTCGTACTCGGTGGCTCTCGAGGCTCTTTGGGCCTCCTCGAACACTCTTCGAACCTCCTTCGGACCCTTATGCCCTCCAAACGGGCCTCTGATCGTCGGTTCCGGTATGCCGCTCTGGACCCTCTTCGGGCCTCATCGAATACTTTCCTTGGTTGGCTCAGGGCCAGTGCGAGCACAGGACCCCCTGTCAAACGTTGTGGGCCCCTGACAGATAAAAGGCCCATGGGCAGTGTAAACCATTGGCCCCAACTTTGTAGCTAATTAGAAAGTGGGACTCAGGCCCATACAGACGCGGATCCGACTGTGCGCTACGAGTGGTACCTGACCGACACGTAGGCCTATATCGACTCAGGGGGTCCCCGATTGGCGCAAAGGGCTTTCGACCGTTATTTGAGGGTCCGCCGTCGCATGTCTGAGCCACTGAATAGGACTCCGATCAGCCCTTCATGCCGTCAAACCCTCCAATCGAGCCCTTGATCGTCCCACCCGGTGGGCCCTCTAGGCTCTTCGGGCCTTCTCAAACACTGCCTCTGGCTGGCACAAGGTCCCTTGGCAACACGGGGCCCCTGGTAGGCGCTGTGGAGCCCCGATAAATGTAAATCGTTGGTCCCGGGTTTGTCCCTGCTTGGGAATGGGCCTTCAGGTCCACGCGGCCACGCAGTCGACTGTACGTTACTGGTGGTGTCTGACCGAAATATAGGCCTTTATCAACCCAGTGGGCCCCTGATCAGTGCGCAGAGCCCTCTGGCTGGCACTTGAGTACCCGACCCTGCAGGCCGGGGCCCCTGGATGAGACCTCTGGCTGGCTTTTCGGGCCCTTAATCGTAGGTTCCGAGCGGCCCAAAGAGCCTCTCGGAACCTAAGGGGGCACGTGCCCCTATACCCCCCTTGCCTGCGCTTTTGTAGATGAGTCAGTATTGGCACTCACTCTCAAGAAGAAGGAAAACTTATAAAATTATCGTTAAGGTTACATTGAACTGCAATTCAATCTGTACAGAGTGCGAAATTGCAACATACGGATAATAGCACTGCCTACAGTGGGAAGCGGTCTACCATATCCAGTCAGGGAACAGTCCACTCTTGTCAATCAGGGGCATTCCACGCATTCATTTCATTCCTCCTTTCGGCCCTATATGCTATAGCCGGGGGCCCCATTTGTTTCCCGCCGGGGGTATTCTTGGCTGCTCAGGGGCCAACGGTTTTAGTTATCCTTCTGACACACTCGCGATATGCATACGCTCATGGGTTCTTTAAAATGGTCTAGCGCTCAGCCAATTCTCTGTCACTTGCTTAGGGCTCTACGTTTTTGTCAGGAGCCCCAACTGTGGACCTACCTTGGCACACTTGGTCGTTCGGAGCCCTCCAGATTGGGTCCTAGGTACTTCTTATTTGACTGGAGGGCCCCATGCACTTCTCGGGGGCCCTATCTGTTACCCTGCTCAGCCACAATGGATTGTTCGGAAGCCCTCCGCATTGAGTTTCGAATTTGCGACGCATATCATGCTTGTGCATTACGTTCTTGATACATTTCAAATGCTGGGACATGTTATACTCCTTGATAATACATAAAACAAAGAATAATCAGCCATCAGCAAATCACATCGACCAGCCGGCTAGCCGTAAATAAGCAAAGAATCAAGTTCGTGCCCGCTTTTAATGAAAAGATTACCTGTATCATCTCGTCTGTCGCATAATTTGCTGGCGGCATACGACATATGGCCACAGAATTACCCTAACTGTGGGTAGCCTCTGGGTTGAATGCCTATTCGCTCCGCACCACAACTATGCCCCTATCTGCAATTCCGTTTGAGAAAACAGATCCGACGCTGGTGGTTTTGACAGGATGTGTAATGCATTACGCGCTGTTTCAGGTGCGCTGTTGGCGGCTCTTCGAGGTACCGTCCGGACAAATGTACTAGGCGCTCTAGTGCAGGCCCTCTACATCCTACGACCTGCTGGACAAAACAGAAGACTGCTGCAGAAACAAACACGCGACGCAGAGCCTTGAGTCCTTAGTACATATGGAAACCGAGGACAATATTCAAAGCGAATGGACTGGCACCTCCGCCAGACAGCGGAATGGGAAACCAAGGCCGTCGTCACCTATCGTACTGCAGGAACTCATCAGCCGTTCTGACGTGTGACGAGCCATCCGTGCAAGTCCACACGGCCGCCAGCGAGGCGGCGCAGATCATGGCCGCTCTACGCACGCACTAAGAACCAGATCCAGCTGACACTGTGAATACGACTTTGGGCAAACAACAGACTTGCCCCCGCATGTGGCGCCGGTCCGGCGTGACGGGGCGGAGGCAGGCGAAGAGGAATGTCCTTATGGTGGCGTGATGTGCGATGACCAGGATATGACGATATGTTCGGCGATGGCTATGGTACGTGACTATTGGTCATACATAGGTGATTGCCGTGGTATGAGCTTGATTGTGGTTGCAGCAGTTAAAAGCAGCGCTTCTACTCTTGCTGTACCGGCAGCAGCGGTGCTTATTGATGAAAACATTTGGATAAATTGTCCACTATACAAGTGCGGCATACCAGCTAATGCCGTTGGTCTGTTTAGGTGCTGTGCTCCAGGTTACACGCTCGGCAGACTGCTTGCGTAGCACCATTGATACATTTATTAGCCATGCTTGGCCCGCAGAGCGGTCTTGATTACCGAGAGGTGGTATCACAAGATTGTACATGCATTCTTGCGACTTTTTCTTGTTTCGCAAGCGGGAAATGCGGAGAAAATGTAAATAAATTACCCGTATATATGCATTTAACCGTATTTGTTAAAGCCTGGCAAGGCTAGAGAGTCTTCTGGATCCTTACTGTTACTGACATGAGTGATATCACCTGCATATTCAAATAAGTGTTGCCGCAGGAATGATTGCTTAGACTATCGTTCTCGTCCACGGTGTTAGTAAGCGCAGAACGGTTCACAACATTGTGCCCGCTTAAGTCAGTGGTGGACTGCTGGTCTAGTAACACCAGGACCCCAGTTCGGGTCCCAGCAATGTCAATGAGGAAAGTCGAGATGTGGGCCGTAGCCGTTGAGAGGCCAGCACCGAACACATTTTGCAACGTATTCTCCGAAATTCTCGGGGGCTTTCATCGCCAGCTACCGCATGCCTAAACGAGAGCTCTGCTTCACATCGTCTTTCACCAATGAAACCATATGTGATGAACTTGGCCGGTTCATGCATTGCGCTCGACAGCACGGGCCAACTGAACGTGCTGACCATACGCCGCCTAGACTGCTGCAGAATAACAATGTGTGCACACATCCTCTTATGTCTTAGTCGCATCGCTGTTTTGTCCGGCATCGTCATGGTACAGGCCGCCGAATGGCCACATGCATGTATAAACGTTTGCCGTGTTGGAGTGTGATATGTGCATTAGGCAATCCAACTATCCACTCAAAGATGTAAAGCCAGCTGCGCACGGAAAGAGATGTAAGCTCTGGTGGAAATGTTTGCTTTTGTCTCCGCACAATCGTTTTTGCGCTGGTCGGCTAGTCCCGCGCCTGCTAAATGCCCATCGATGTGCCTGCATATCTTCTGCGCGGAGGACCGCCGGCAGGAGTTCGTGACTACCAGGCCAGTGCGCACTCCACGGTATTCCGGCTGGTGCCGGCAAATGAACGAGGCAGATTTGCGCCGGTGACGATGGCGGGTTGTGCGCGAGGAATATTAAGAGCGATTGCGACCAAACTATGGTACAATGCGGAAATATTTTGGGTAAATATAGGTCACCTGTAGCCGGGCTTTGCGCCAGTGGCATTTTCACGGCTCCAGGTCGCTGGGTTAAGGCACCAGCGCGTTGTATTCGAGATTAATTTCGAAAGACGCGACATGGGCCGCTTCCCGGTCGAGTGCTTGTGTCGCCATGGTTCTGACGGTGCTGAACTCACTGGGTGATTGATTACCTGATACTGGGTACGCGTGGCTCCTTCATGCCAGAACAGACAATGCGCACCATATACGTGCATAACCAACCAGGTTCCACTTGCCCCCAATTGTTAAAGCCAACAGCACCGAACCAATATCATCGCTCATCCTCCATATCAACCCCCATATTTTCATATCAGCTCGCCAAAAATGCAGATAAGTGCGAGGGCGCAAGGACCGGTCCCTAGTTCGATGAGTGTAAATAATAATCTGGTGTCGCTGTAGGCGTAAGGCCGGACCCGAGACCCATTGGTCAGGCCCCTACAATAATGCCCCCCTGTGTCAGTCGGAGACCCGCAGTGCCTAGCAGGGCGTCCTGTGTCGACAAGGGAGCCCGAGGCGGTCAGGGAAACCTGCGTTAAACCTGTGTGGAAACCTGTGTTGTTAATTGTCCTGTGTCAGTCACGGTCCCCAGTCATTGACGACGGGCCATCCAGCCCAATTCTAGGCAGGGGTCCGTTAAGCTGACCTCGAGTCTTTTTGCAAATTTTTAGACCACCTGAGGCGATCAAGGATCTTGTTGCGATATTGAGGGCTACTGCGTCGATCCAGGGTCGATTGCGCGGGTCAGAAGACATCCGTGTCAGAGAGGGGCCAATGCGATATAATGTATACCTCTAAGGGCCTCCGGATCGACCAGGGAGCCTCGCCCCCGTGTCGCCAGAATGACATCCGGAAGGCACACTGCGCTGGGACGGAATGGACGTTTAATCGTTTTAATCGACCGGGAACGATAATGTGCACCCTAGTGTTCTACTTATGGTGTCCATCGCCCGAACAGCAATGCGTCTCGTGCGTGTTGAATTGCTTGGGACGCGATGGAGTCAAGAATGAAAAGGTCATCAGATGTTTGTTTGAAAACGTTCATTCTTGTGCAGAATCCACGAGTGAAACAAAGTGCATCAACGCACTTGGAGCCTTCGCACTTCCAATTTCGGGAGCAAGGACAACAGTGGCCGGGGCTGCATTTTTCGGAAAGTCGACTTGCGTTGACCACTGTTCTTCCCCCTGCACTTTCGTAATCTCAGGAGCAAGAGCAGCGATGCCGGAGTTGTAGATTTCGTAAAACTGAACGGCGTTGAACATTGCACGCAACACCAGGTGGCGGGCGCCGTGCACGCAATAACGACCGTCGTGAAATGATGCTTGCAATTTTTTGCATTAATTCATGCCGTTTCAAGACTGGACCTGACGCGGCTTTTTCTGCAATCTTGAGGTGGCCTTCTGGACGTATTAACAGTTACAGCAACACCAAGTATGCTTTACACTCATCAAACTAGGGACCGGTCCTTGCGTCGGCGCGTTTGCTTGCATTTTTACGAGCTGATAAGACAATATGAAGGGTGATATAGTGGCTGAGCGATGGCGTTTGTTCGGTATCGTCGGCTTTTGCAACTGGTGGACAAATGGAGTCTGGTCGTTTTTCATGTTTAGGGTGCGTATTTTCTGTCATGGCATGAAGGAGCCACGTGAACCGCCAACCACTCACCCAGTAAACCAACACCGTCAGACCCATGGCGACGTTAGCCATCGACCGGGAAACGACCCATGCCGCATTCTTTTAAAACAATCTCGAATACATCCCGTTAGCGCCTAAACCCAGCGAGCTGGAGCCGCGAAAATGTCACTGGCGCAAATCCCGACTCACGGTGGCCAGTATCCACCAAGGGTTGTTCCACATTTCACAGCGGTTTGGTTGCAATACTCAAAATGTCCGTCACTGCACAGGTCCCCTTTGGAGTCTACGTAAATTGCCGTGCTAAGTTATCGTCATCTTAACGACAACACATTGACCTGGAAGTCACGAGTTTCTGGTGGCGATCATCCGCTCAGAAGATGTTAAGGCGCATGAACGGACATTTGGCAGACACGAGAACTGAACAGGGCAAAAACAGTTCTGCTGGGAACAGCGAACATTTTCGCCAGGGCTTACATCTGTTCCTGTGCGCAGATACCTTAATATACTTGAGAGGGTGGTTGGATTGGCTAATGCACATATTACCTATGTCATTGCTTAGCCTTTTTACATATCGCCCACGTGCGGCGAGTATTTGAGGGGCAATTGGCAGCCCGGGCCATAGCAATACGGAACAAGAACAACATGACTGATCCACAAGGGCACGTGGGCACCCATTGGTGTTTTACAACAGCCTCGACAGCGCATCGGTTAGCCAGCACAGACGGCCATGTGCTGTCGATCGCAATGCATGAATGGCTGATTTCCTCACATGTGTCATTCCCGGAGGTCCCGAGCTTTCCAATCGACTTTTGATCCTTAAATATGTGGCCCCTTATTCCCGGGGCCATGAATAAGACTCTGGCCAGCCCTCCGTGTCCTAAGATCCCCAAATCAGCCCATTGATCGTTGGTCCCGGTGGGCCCTCCAGGCTTTCTTCGGCCCCCCTTCTCTTCCTCACTCTCTTCTCCAAACAATATTATCCTTATAGTCCTGTGAGGATATTCTGATACGTTTTAATAGCAAATTATCTCGATTTGTACGCGAAAGCAAGGAATTGCGCCTCCAGTCTAAAAGTTCAAGAAGCACCCTTGACCCCCCCGTGCCTCCATTTTACAATTGTCATAAAGTTCGCTGTTGCAAGTCGAGGAATTGCGTGGAGCTATTGTTATGCGTTAACATAAATATCACGGTTCCTTTCCCCCAAAACAAGGAATGTGCACGAAAAAGCGTACATCACCAACTAAGTTTCATTTAGCCCCCAGTTGGTTATAGCCGGCCTGACCAAACCAACGCCAACACTCAGTTCCTTTCCTTTTCATGCTATCCTTTTAGGCAATTGAGATACACACTACGATGTCGGGACCGGTCTCTAGTTTGATAAGTGTAAGGTATATGACGCACCTATGACGTCATACCAGCTGGTCCTCACTTGGCAGCATCCTACGAATATTGATTCCTTGTCGCCAGACCTACGAAATGCTTGCCATCGCACTCGGGATTTCTGCATTGCTTAGATGCTATTTTCATAATGCCAGTTCATGTTTAAAGGGGTGAGTAAGTGGTCCCCACTTTGTATTAGTCTAGCGCGGTCCCCGCTTGGGGAGGCTTTCAAACACATGTGTGTGTGTGTGTGTGTGTGTGTGTGCTGTGTGTGTGTGTGTGTGTGTATGTGTGTGTGTGTGTGTGTGTGTGTGTGTGTGTGTGTGTGTGTGTGTGTGTGTGGTGTGTGTGTGTGTGTGTGTTGTGTGTGTGTGTGTGTGTGTGTGTGTGTGTGTGTGTGTGTGTGTGTGTGTGTGTGTGTGTGTGTGTGTGTGTGTGTGTGTGTGTGTGTGTGTGTGTGTGTGTGTGTATGTGTGTGTATGTGTCTGTGGTGTTGGTTTATGGCCTTCATGTTATAAGGTGGAAGGCTCCCTTGGTCCAAGCCCCGGAGGGCGCTCCCAAACTCAGGTTGCCCCTCTCGCCCCTGAGAGTTAATATGGTCCATGCGCTTTATGTGGTGTATTAATACGGTCCCTGGCGCTGTATAAAGCCGTCGCGTTCCTGAAAAAGAGGTGGGGCATGCTAAGCTCCGTTAATGTGGGCAGAAAAAGGTGACAACCTGAATTCATGTCAGCCAATGCTAGTGCACGGCCGACGTGATGTCGCTGGGAACTTGGCACGCACCGGTGCATACGGGTGGTGCAAATGCACCAACAGCATGCACCGTGCCGTCCATGACGAACGGCGTCTACAGGCGGTCACGGCCACCCGCCGTGTATCGACGATTAGCAATGTAAATACCCTGTTATGGATTTAATATATTGACCGAAGAAGACCCATGAGTTTAAGACGTCGACTGCAGCGGACCGATAGTTTGCAATATTTGGGGTACCATCTGCCTGTGTGGTGGACGGTGATTCGACAGTCGCTAAAAACCCAGTGACGTAACGGCGATCAAGCGGCCGTTGCAGCCAATTTCTCGTCCGACTTAACATTACCTCGCAGTGGCCATGTCTCCAGACGTTTTACTGTCCGGGTAATTTTGAACTGGGTCCGTAAAATGTAGAGCTAGGTTTCAGTACAAGCACAAAAAGCACAAAGAAGTTTATGTTTATGTACGCCTCTGATAATCTAAAACTAGAATTTTGCTTCAGTTATTTTCAAATCGTTATTGTGTTCTGTGTGAACTGAGG
>NW_023596746.1:11740270-11760919 GCF_011947565.3 Pollicipes pollicipes
TCGTCTTTCCACCAGTCCCTCTCGCACTGAATTTCCCCCTGGCTGTCGTAAGTGAGAAGTCAGAGAAGATGATTCTATCCAATAATCATAATAAATTTCGTGAGATCCAAAAGAGCTGGAGTTCCTGATTTGCTATATTATCAGTTGGAAATTCTTATTCCCACGATATTCGACCTCGATATATCTTTTATCGTTGAAGTGCAGCTCAAAAGTCACATGAATATAGCCATGATTTCTTCGGAAGCGGCTCAACCGGTGCGTCCTGAGATATTAAAAGGCTATTGTTGCTGGTATCGCAGTTATTGTGAGATCAAGAACTCCATGCAATGCTCTACGTAATAAGATCTCCGAAATCACCGCAGAAATGCACATTAAGCTTCTCTCACCTTGAAACGGGTAGTCTATCATTGGTTCATGGGGATTGGTTTTGTTTGCTGACATCTGTCATTGCCATTTATTTTACTCAAAATCGTTTGCAAAACCGTTTGTACGTAGTTTATTCACCAAGTGCGTGGCTGGATTGTACTAACACGACGAAAAAAAATCCATTATCTGTCGTTGAAAGACGTCATGGTTTCAACCAGAATTTCATAACTCCGCGCAGGAATGGGCTATATTCGGCTGATCGTTCATGGAGCTGAGGAAAATAGCATTATCATGCCATTACGTCAAACCCTTTCCTCAGTAAGTAGCGACATAGCAAATCATGACCCTCGATGCTTCTGAATAATAAGGGAAATACTACAAGCTGATTGTAAAGTCAGAACTGAACGCTAGGAGCTTAACACTGCTATCGTCGCTATTACACAGTTTTGCGACGCAATGCTGCCCATTCGCTACAACCACGGCTTGGAACGACTTCGTCTTCGTCTCGGAAGGCCGACCGAGAGGCAGCGTTAAGCCAGGGTGTAAAACAACAACCAAGAACGGCACGGGACAGATGGCCAGAGTAGCTTACAAGACCACATAAAGGAAGATCGACGATACAACTATCTTTCAGGTCACGCAATTCGCACCACGGTACTATTTACAACATCTTGCGCAGATGGCGCATTTGCAGTGAATGCGGTACTTCAAGCCATCAACAGCTGTCTGCCGTTCGGCTTCCCGACGCTTGCCACGACGCCGCGGGGTTCCGACGTGCGTTAGCCGTCTGCTGCTATTGCCCGTCAGGCAACGGCGCGGGTAAGCATCTGGTCGGGGAATATGCAGGGCCCTACATCTGACCAGTCTTTGAGGCGCAAGTGTTTGCATTCACCCTTGAACCCATGCGCGCAGGTTGCTGCAGCTGCTTCTAAGGTGAGGTCCCCCTCGGACAAAGTCTGGACGAATCGGGGAAGCTAATCAAGCTGAAGAAGTGTCCGTGAGTTGCCGATGAATTTCGGGGAGACCAATGTCACCTGCCAGGCCGATACGATCACCAGAGCTGGGCGTTCTGTTCGGCTTCGGCATTCGGGGGTTCCGCTAAGATATTCTGCTTGAATAGCCGGAGTTTGTACATTCATTGCCGAAAGCATATCGCTGTAGGTAAATGCAGCGCAAGCTGGATAGGAATTTTGATTCTGCATGGCTGACCGCGGGGTTTCGGTTAAAAACAAAAATATTCGGATGGTCAGCTGAGAAAATGCGCGCGTCTCAGCGCATTAGCAATTTTTCCAGACATCATTTGTCGGCACATTTGAATACTCATGCTGTCATATTCGAATGCTGACCGATTTCCTCGAAAAACTGCTGAACCCGAATGCCCACCTCTGCTTGCCAATCCCGTCACACCGTTGACCGCCGCCGCCAGCCTGTCAGTGCCGCGTCGCCGTCTGAGGTCTGCAGCATACAGACGGATGGGCGGCAGCCTCGGCTCGGTCGGTCGGTTGGGGCGTGCCGCTGCGCTGCAGGAGAGAACGGACTGCGCGCCGCTGGGCCGCAGGAGAGAACGGACTGCGTGCCTCGCGCCGCCGCTCAGCCGGAGGCGGTGTCGGCGGTTGGGGCGTGCCGCTGGGCCGCAGGATGAGAACGGACTGCGCGCCGCTGGGCCGCAGGAGAGAACGGACTGCGTGCCTCGCGCCGCCCGCTCAGCCGGAGGCGGGGTCGGCGGTTACCGCTCGCAGGTCACTCGGCTTCGACTTGAAATTACGGGCGTCTGTGAGCTCTGAGAGCTGATCATTAGCCTTGTTACACCAGAGGGCTTATCATTAACCTGCGGAGATGAGCGGAAAGAACCAACTTGGATAAAGGTTGACCTCCCACTTCCTGAAGCGTTCTTACGACCATGCTTGGACCATGTTCGGAAAGCGGCAGGAGTAGAATGCTTTATTACTGCGTCTCAGATATCTAGCTCTCTAGCAACCGTTGCCATTCACCGCGATACACCTGACATGTTAGGAAAATGTGCCATCAGCGCTGAGCATCTCAAAGTCAAAGGTGGAGTGTGGCAGGAGTCAAAAAGTTTCCGGTTCGCCAGATATGATCGATGACAAAACAGACACTTGTGCGAGCCAACAGGTGACACAGTTGCGAAAAGAGAAACAAATTATAACAGGTTAGACAACATTACAAGAGATCATTCTAGCTAGACGACACTTGAAGGTTGGTATCGGTCTGTGCTTGAAACGCTTGCAGCATGAGCTGGTGTAGAGCATGTGTCGAAACATTGACGTTTCGCTGTATGAGCAAATTGAACCAAAAGATGTCGCCAAACACAGAAGCTTTAATCGGGATAGCTTTTAGGAAGTGTGTACATCGATCAGGAGTCAATTTACTAAAAACGGCTTCCCTGCGGAGATCACGTCATACCCGAGTCGATTTACACACAGCTGCACTTCTATGTGTATCAAGTCAGATTTATGACATCACGATAGCGCATGCGCATTTGCCTTGCGTTTGCAACAGCGACAACGGCGACGCGCCCGTGCAATCCTTTTTGAATCCCGGACGCCTTAAGGCGTAGGTGCTGGGTGGATCCGGTGTGCGAGCCACGGGAGATGAACAAGGATGTACCTATATGATAACATATGAAATCAACTCACAGATCCAATGAAGTAATTTGTGACCCAGAATGGGCCTATGCAGTCTGCAGCCAATCGTCAATTGTTTTTAAGGCACTGTGTGACTTTCCTGGGGATCTACCAAGCAGGGCGTCTTTGGTAATAGAGTTAAATAGCCCTATCAATCTATCAGGATTGTTGCCCGTGAATAGCTGAACTGTAGCTTCAGAGATCAGCGGAGGACAATGGAGCGACACATGTCAAGCATTCCTTTGGGGCTTCCCGCCGCTGAGAGAAACAGCGACTTTGGAGTAGGACACCGGTTGCCGAGCATCGCTGGTGTAGGCCTCTCTCACTGCCGGTCGCACCTCAGGCTTAACGTTCTGAGCGGTGGACGGACGTGAGATAAGACGCTTTTAGATGCCACTTTTTGTATATGGTGCTAAATGAAGGCAAAGAGGTATTCACAAATGCCGTGTGTATCTGCTGATACCAAAATTGCATGGACTTCGACCTAAATTTCGTTGATTGAGGTCGTGTTAGGAAGTGCGAGTTATGCGCCAGTAATCATCAGTCGAAGATGACGAAGGTTACCAATGCTTCTGCATGATTGCACGATGTTAAAAAACAAAAGGAATATTTTTTCAGTTGCTTGCAGACCCATTTTATCGGCAAATGTGGGCTACATGGGTGCAGTATTGCAAATACGTAGGGGTGAGAAAGATGGAAGGGGCACAGAAAGAAAAATGGCTGAGCCTGCCTCCGAAATGCACTTCAAACAGTTTTCTCCCAGATTTGACCCACTTTTTCAGACCTAGTAACAGAAGTGTAATGTCTCAAAATTTGTTGCGGGGGGGGCTGGATCCTAAAGATTGATGCTTAACAGAACATAATGAAAAGGCGATACACACAAAGAGGGAGCGACATCCATGGTTAACGGCCACATTGCCCATCCCCAAACTAAATTGGAAAATGCATGCCTCTTGGCTGGTTATGTCAACTATGTGTATATGCCTATGCCCTTATCTAACAGTTTTATTTGTTTAGTCAGAACCATCATTTAGTGTTTGATGGCCAGTAAATGATGCTTATGTGCAGATGGACTCCCGAAACCAAAAAAGTTTGATGTTTATGCAGCATTGCATGGCATTTGCCCTTGCTTTTGTGGTTTATCGCGTTTACAGTTATATTGCAACGATTTTTGATAGCTTCGGCTCCTGGTGACAGTTAAGGTGGTTCCAGATTTCATCGGTGACAGAAAAGCAAATCGTTTCACCCCTGGAGCGTAGAGATAGCTGTAGCGCACACGACCGCACATGGCTGACACATGCAGCGCATAACGAACCCGCCGTTATTTTAATTGGAATATGAACTACAGGTGACTTTCAAATTAAAAGCATGACTTGTTCGAGTCCTCCAACAGCCATGTCCTTTTGATGGATGTTTGACATGTGCTCGAGTAGGTACAAATTCTTGAGCCCTTTTTCGTTGAGGGCACAGCAAAGGCAGGGTAACTGGCAAGGGACGGAATCCGCCCTGCCCCCCCCCCCCCTCCCTGAAATCTCGAGAACCGCTGTCCAAAATGGAACGGCGTTCGGTTTCTTCCAATGAGATCTGCATCCGGGACCGCAACGGCTTACCTGTTCCACCGTTCGGTACCGGGGGCCCTGACTGGCACAGAACTCTCCTAATGCTTCAATGTGAGCACTCATCGTAAGTTCTTGTTTCCGTCATTTGTCAGAGGTCCCCGACCGACGGAAGAGGTCCTCTGTCATTCGGGCTCCCGTCCCCGTCCCCGTTGAACAAATCCTCCCCTAACCGATTTGAGGTCCCTTGTTGAAACAGAATACCTTGTTAAGCACTGTGGGCTCCTGAACAATGCAGGAGCCCGACCGATGTAAATCGCGGCCTGGCCTTGTCCCTGCATGGAAAATGGGCCCCCAGAGCTCAGACCGACATGGAGCTGACCAATCGTTGTTCGTGATCTTTGGCCGAAATAGAGGAACGCTCTGTCGCAGGAGCCCCTATCGGTGCAATAGATCATCTTACTGACATTTGAGATGGCAGCTCTATGGGCGAGGTCCTTAACGTATCCTACAGTCAGCCTTTTTAACCCTTCAGGTATCCCATCGGCCCCTTGATCTTTGGCCTCAAGAGACCCTTCAGCGCCTTTTCGGACCCGCTCAAACACCGCGCCGACTCAGGGCCACTTGCTGCCACAGGACCCCTGTTCGGCACTGTGACCTCTAACAAACACAGGGCCCCCCCCCCCGCATTGTGTTAGGGACTCCAAGCATTGCAAATCGCGGACCCCGGCCTCGCTTCTGATGAATAAATGGGTCTCAAGGGATCAGACGGACATGGAGCCGACTGTTCGATGTTCGTGGTCTCTCACCAACTTAGACACCCGCATTGTGTCAGGGGCTTCTAAAACGGTGCAAGAGCACCTCTGGTTGATATTTCAAGTCATGACCGTACGGGCCGCGGTTTTTTATGTGACCTACAGCCAGTCATTCGAGCCCTCGTGTCCTCCAACCTGGGCCTTTGGTCGTCGGTTCCAGTGGGCCGCCTGGACCCGTCTTCGGGGCTCATCGACCACTTCCCTTAGTCGGCTCAGGCCCTTGTGAGCAAAGGACCCTCTGTTGAGCGTTGTGGGCCCTTAACAGATACAAAGCCCAAGACCAATGTGGTCCTGGACCAGGACCACTGGTCCTGGCTTTAGAGCTGATTGAGAAAAGGGTCCGCAGGACCGTACTGACACGGAACCGACTATGCAGTGCGGTGGTACCTGACCGACACATAGGCCCATATTGACTCAGGGGATCCTCGATCGACGCATAGGGCCCTCTGGCCATTATTTGAGGGTCCGTCTTCTCAGGTCCGGCCCCTGAATAAGACTTTCACCAGCCCTTTATGCCCTTAGACCCTCTAATCGAGCCCTTGATCGTCCTACTTGGTGGCTCTCGAGGCTATTTGGGCCTCCTCGAACACTCCTCGAACCTCCTTCGGACCCTTATGCCCTCCAAACGGGCCTTTGATCGTCGGTTCCGGTGTGCCGCTCTGGACCCTCTTCGGGCCTCATCAAATACTTCCCTTGGTTGGCTCAGGGCCAGTGCGAGCACAGGACCCCCTGTTAGAAGCTGTGGGCCCCCGACAGATACAAGGCTCTTGGGCAGTGTAAACCACTGGCCCCGACTTTGTGGCTAATTGGAAAATGTGACTCAGGTCCATACAGACACGGATCCGACTGTGCGTTACGAGTGGTACCTGACCGACACGTAGGCCTATATCGACTCAGGGGGTCCCCGATTGGCGCAAAGGGCTTTCGACCGTTATTTGAGGGTCCGCCGTCGCATGCCTGAGCCACTGAATAGGACTCCGATCAGCCCTTCATGCCGTCAAACCCTCCAATCGAGCCCTTGATCGTCCCACCCGGTGGGCCCTCTAGGCTCTTCGGGCCTTCTCAAACACTGCCTCTGGCTGGTACAAGTTGCCTGGGCAACACGGGGCCCCTGGTAGGCGCTGTGGAGCCCCGATAAATGTAAATCGTTGGTCCCGGGTTTGTCCCTGCTTGGGAATGGCCCTTCAGGTCCACGCGGCCACGCAGTCGACTGTACGTTGCTGGTGGTGTCTGACCGAAATATAGGCCTTTATCGACCCAGTGGGCCCCTGATCAGTGCGCAGAGCCCTCTGGCTGGCACTTGAGTACCCGACCCTGCAGGCCGGGGCCCCTGGATGAGACCTCTGGCTGGCTTTTCGGGCCCTTAATCGTAGGTTCCGAGCGGCCCAAAGAGCCTCTCGGAACCTAAGGGGGCACGTGCCCCTATACCCCCCTTGCCTGCGCTTTTGTAGATGAGTCAGTATTGGCACTCACTCTCAAGAAGAAGAAAAACTTATAAAATTATCGTTAAGGTTACATTGAACTGCAATTCAATCTGTACAGTGTGCGAAATTGCAACATACGGATAATAGCACTGCCTACAGTGGGAAGCGGTCTACCATATCCAGTCAGGGAACAGTCCACTCTTGTCAATCAGGGGCATTCCACGCATTCATTTCATTCCTCCTTTCGGCCCTATATGCTATAGCCGGGGGCCCCATTTGTTTTCCCGCCGGGGTATTCTTAGCTGCTCAGGGGCCATTCACGACGGTTTTAGTTATCCTTCTGACACACTCGCGATATGCATATGCGCATGGGTTCTTTAAAATGGTCTAGCGCTCAGCAAATTCTCTGTCACTTGCTTAGGGCTCTCCGTTTTTGTCAGGAGCCCCAACTGTGGACCTGCCTTGGCACACTTGGTCGTTCGGAGCCCTCCAGATTGGGTCCTAGGTACTTCTTATTTGACTGGAGGGCCCCATGCACTTCTCGGGGGCCCTATCTGTTACCCTGCTCAGGCACAATGGATTGTTCGGAAGCCCTCCGCATTGAGTTTCGAATTTGCGACGCATATCATGCTTGTGCATTACGTTCTTGATACATTTCAAATGCTGGGACATGTTATACTCCTTGATAATACATAAAACAAAGAGTAATCAGCCATCAGCAAATCACATCGACCAGCCGGCTAGCCGTAAATAAGCAAAGAATCAAGTTCGTGCCTGCTTTTAAGGAAAAGATTACCTGTATCATCTCGTCTGTCGCATAATTTGCTGGCGGCATACGACATATGACCACAGAATTACCCTAGCTGTGGGTAACCTCTAGGTTGAATGCCTATTCGCTCCGCACCACAACTATGTCCCCATCTGCAATTCCGTTTGAGAAAACAGAGATCAGACGCGGGTGGTTTTGACAGGATGTGTGATGCATTACGCGCTGTTTCAGGTGCGCTGTTGGCGGATCTTCGAGGTACCGTCCGGACAAATATACCAGGCGCTCTAGTGCAGGCCCTCTACATCCTACGACCTGCTGGACAAAACAGAAGACTGCTGCAGAAACAAACACGCGACGCAGAGCCTTGAGTCCTTGGTACATAAGGAAACCGAGAACAACATTCAAAGCAAAGGGACTGGCACCTCCGCCAGACAGCGGAATGGGAAACCAAGGGAGTCGTCACCTATCACACTGCAGGAACTCATCAGCCCGTTCTGACGTGTGACGAGCCATCCGTGCAAGTCCACACGGCCGCCAGCGAGGCGGCGCAGATCATGGCCGCTCTACGCACGCACTAAGAACCAGATCCAGCTGACACTGTGAATACGACTTTGGGCAAATAACAGACTTGCCCCCGCATGTGGCGCCGGTCCGGCGTGACGGGGCGGAGGCAGGCGAAGAGGAACGTCCTTATCGTGGCGCGATGTGCGATGACCAGGGTATGACCGCGGTATTGAGCGATGGCTATGGTACGTGACCATAGATCATACATGGGTGATTGCCGTGGTACGAGCTTGATTGTGGTTGCAGCGATTAAAAGCAGCGGTTCTACCCTTGCCGTGCCGGCAGCAGCGGTGATTATTGATGAAAACATTTTGATAAATTGCCCACATACAAGTGCGGAGTAGCACCTAATGCCGTTGGTTTGTTTAGATGCTGTGCTCCAGGTTACGCGCTCGGCAGACCGCTTGCGTAGCACCATTGGTATATTTATTGGCCCTGCTTGGCCCGCAGAGCGGTCTCGATTACCGAGAGGTGATACCACAAGATTGTACATGCATCCTCGCAACTTTTTCTTGTTTTGCAAGCGGGAAATGCGGAGAAAATTGAAATAAATTACCCGTATATATGCATTTAACCGTACTTGCTAAAGCCTGGCAAGGCTAGAGAGTCTTCTAGATCCTTACTGTTACTGACATGAGTGATATCACCTGCATGTTCAAATAAGTGTTGCCGCAGGAACGATTGCTTGAACTATCGTTCTCGTCCAGGGGGTTAGTAAGCGCAGAACGTTTCACAACATTGTGCTCGCTGAAGTCTATGGTGGATTGCTGGTCTCGTAACACCAGGACCCCGGTTCGGGTCCCAGCAATGTCAGTGAGGAAAGTCGAGATGTGACCCGTAGTCGTTGAGAGGCCAGCACCGAACACATTTTGCAACATATTCTCCGAAATACTCGGAGGCTTTCATCGCCAGCTACCGCATGCCTAAACGAGAGCTCTGCTTTACATCGTCTTTCACCAATGAAGCCATATGTGATGAAATTAGCCGGTTCATGCATTGCGCTCGACAGCACGGGCCAACTGAACGTGCTGACCATACGCTGTCCAGACTGCTGCAGAATAGCAATGTGTGCACACATCCTCTTGTGTCTTAGTCGCGTCGCTGTTTTGTCCGGCCGCCGCCGGACCAGGCGGCGTCATGGTCCAGGCCGCCGAACAACCACGCGCATGTCTAAACGTTTGCCGCCTTGGAGTGTGATATGTGCATTGGCCAATCCAACTATCCACTCAAAGATGTGAAGCCAGCTGCGCACGGAAAAAGATGTAAGCCATGGTGGAAATGTTTGCTAATGTCTCCGCACAATCGTTTTTGCGCTGATCGGCTAGTCCCGCGCCTGGCAAATGCCCATCGATGTGCCTGAATATCTTCTGCGCGGAGGACCGCCGGCAGGAGCTCGGGACTTCCAGGCCAGTGCGTACTCCACGGTATTCCGGCTGATGCCGGCAAATGAACGAGGCAGATTTGCGCCGGTGACGATGGCGGGTTGTGCGTGAGGGATATTAAGAGCGGTTGAGACCAAGCTATGGTACAATGTGGAAATATTTTGGGTAAATATAGGTCACCTGTAGCCGGGCTTTGCGCCAGTGGCATTTTCACGGCTCCACGTCGCTGGGTTAAAGCACCAGCGCGTTGTATTCGAGATTAATTTCGAAAAACGCGACATGGGCCGCTTCCCGGTCGAGTGCTTGTGTCGCCATGGTTCTGACGGTGCTGAACTCACTGGGTGATTGATTACCTGATACTGGGTACGCGTGGCTCCTTCATGCCAGAGCAGACAATGCGCACCATATATGTGCATAACCAACCAGGTTCCACTTGCCACCATTTGTTAAAGCCAACGGCACCGAACCAATATCATCGCTCATCCTCCATATCAACCCCCATATTGTCATATCAGCTCGCCAAAAATGCAGATAAGTGCGAGGGCGCAAGGACCGGCCGCTAGTTCGATGAGTGTAAATAATAATCTGGTGTCGCTGTAGGGGGAAGGCCGGGCCCGAGACCCATTGGTCAGGCCCCTACAATAATGCCCCCTGTGTCGGTCGGATACCCGCAGTGCCTAGCAGGGCGTCCTGTGTCGACAAGGGAGCCCGAGACGGTCAGGGAAACCTGTGTTAAACCTGTGTGGAAACCTGTGTTGTTAATTGTCCTGTGCCAGTCACGGTCCCCAGTCATTAACGACGGGCCATCCAGCCCAATTCTAGGCAGGGGTCCGTTAAGCTGATCTCGAGTCTTTTTGCAAATTTTTAGACCACCTGAGGCGATCAAGGATCTTGTTGCGATATTGAGGGCTACTGCGTCGATCCAGGGTCGATTGCGCGGGTCAGAAGACATCCGTGTCAGAGAGGGGCCAATGCGATATAATGGATACCTCTAAGGGCCTCCGGATCGACCAGGGAACCTCGCCCCCGTACACTGCGCTGGCACACTGCCAGGGACCAGGCACACTGCGCTGGGACGGAATGGACGTTTAATCGTTTTAATCGACCGGGAACGATAATGTGCACCCTAGTGTTCTACTTATGGTCTCCCTCGCCCGAAAAGTAATGCGTCTCGTGCGTGTTGAATTACTTGGGACGCGATGGAGTCAAGAATGAAAAGGTCATCCGATGTTTGTTTGAAAACGTTCATTCTTGTGCAGAATCCACGAGTGAAACAAAGTGCATCAACGCACTTGGAGCCTTCGCACTTCCAATCTCGGGAGCAAGGACAACAGTGGCCGGGGCTGCATTTTTCGGAAAGCCGACTTGCGTTGATCACTGTCCTTCCCCCTGCACTTTCGTAATCTCAGGAGCAAGAGCAGCGATGCCGGAGTTGTAGATTTCGTAAAACTGAACGACGTTGAACATTGCACGCAACACCAGGTGGCTGGCGCCGTGCACGCAATAACGACCGTCGTGAAATGATGCTTGCAATCTTTTTGCATTAATTCATACCGTTTCAAGACTGGACCTGACGCGGCCTTTTCTGCAATCTTGAGGTGGCCTCCTGGACGAATTAACAGTTACAGCAACACCAAGCATGCTTTACACTCATCAAACTAGGGACCAGTCCCTGCGTCGGCGCGTTTGCTTGCATTTTTGCGAGCTGATAAGACAATATGGAGGGTGATATAGTGGCTGAGCGATGGCATTTGTTCGGTATCGTCGGCTTTTGCAACTGGTGGACAAATGGAGTCTGGTCGTTCTTCATGTTTAGGGTGCGTATTTTCTGTCATGGCATGAAGGAGCCACGTGAACCGCCAACCACTCACCCAGTAAACCAACACCGTCAGACCCATGGCGACGTTAGCCATCGACCGGGAAACGACCCATGCCGCATTCTTTTAAAACAATCTCGAATACATCACGTTAGCGCCTAAACCCAGCGAGCTGGAGCCGCGAAAATGTCACTGGCGCAAATCCCGACTCACGGTGGCCAGTATCCACCAAGGGTTGTTCCACATTTCACAGCGGTTTGGTTGCAATACTCAAAATGTCCGTCACTGCACAGGTCCCCTTTGGAGTCTACGTAAATTGCCGTGCTAAGTTATCGTCATCTTAACGACAACACATTGACCTGGAAGTCACGAGTTTCTGGTGGCGATCCTCCGCTCAGAGATGTTAAGGCGCATGAACGGACATTTGGCAGACACGAGACGAACTGAACAGGGCAAAAACAGTTCTGCTGGGAAACAGCGAACATTTTCACCAGGGCTTACATCTGTTCCTGTGTGCAGCTACCTTAATATACCTGAAAGGGTGGTTGGATTGGCTAATGCACATATTACCTATGTCACAGTCGAGTGCGGCGATCATCTTGACATGCGAGTGGCCATTCGGCAGCCTGAACCATGGCGATGCGGGAAAAAACAGCAATGCGACTTTGACAAAAGGGTATATGTGTGCACACGCTCTTCTGCAGCAGTCTCGACAGCGCATGGCCATCACGTTCAGCTGGCCCGTTTTGTCGAGCGCAATGCACGTGAAGCGTGAGTTTCTGCCGGCGGTCTTCCGCGCAGAAGGTATTCGGGTGCAACCATGGACATTCCGCGGTCGTAGCCAAACGCAACGAAAACAGGTTATGCTGCAATGGGAAGGCAGATGCAGTAGCACTAAGATTCGTTGCTAAGAGCAAATGGTTCTTTACCTCTGAACGGCCTCCTTTGCTTAGCCTTTTTACATATCGCCCACGTGCGGCGAGTATTTGAGGGGCAATTCGGCAGCCCGGGCCATAGCAATACGGAACAAGAACAACATGACTGATCCACAAGGGCACGTGGGCACCCATTGGTGTTTTACAACAGCCTCGACAGCGCACAGTTAGCCCGCACAGACAGCCACGTGCTGTCAATCGCAATGCATGAATGGCTTTATTTCCTCACATGTGTCATTCCCGGAGGTCCCGAGCTTTCCAATCGACTTTTGATCCTTAAATATGTGGCCCCTTATTCCCGGGGCCATGAATAAGACTCCGGCCAGCCCTCCGTGTCCTAAGATCCCCAAATCAGCCCATTGATCGTTGGTCCCGGTGGGCCCTCCAGGCTTTCTTCGGCCCCCCTTCTCTTCCTCACTCTCTTCTCCAAACAATATTATCCTTATAGTCCTGTGAGGATATTCTGATACGTTTTAATAGCAAATTATCTCGATTTGTACGCGAAAGCAAGGAATTGCGCCTCCAGTCTAAAAGTTCAAGAAGCACCCTTGACCCCCCCGTGCCTCCATTTTACAATTGTCATAAAGTTCGCTGTTGCAAGTCGAGGAATTGCGTGGAGCTATTGTTATGCGTTAACATAAATATCACGGTTCCTTTCCCCCAAAACAAGGAATGTGCACGAAAAGCGTACATCACCAACTAAGTTTCATTTAGCCCCCAGTTGGTTATAGCCGGCCTGACCAAACCAACGCCAACACTCAAGTTCCTTTCCTTTTCATGCTATCCTTTTAGGCAATTGAGATACACACTACGATGTCGGGACCGGTCTCTAGTTTGATAAGTGTAAGGTATATGACGCACCTATGACGTCATACCAGCTGGTCCTCACTTGGCAGCATCCTACGAATATTGATTCCTTGTCGCCAGACCTACGAAATGCTTGCCATCGCACTCGGGATTTCTGCATTGCTTAGATGCTATTTTCATAATGCCAGTTCATGTTTAAAGGGGTGAGTAAGTGGTCCCCACTTTGTATTAGTCTAGCGCGGTCCCCGCTTGGGAGGGCTTTCAAACATGTGTGTGTGTGTGTGTGTGTGTGTGTGTGTGTGTGTGTGTGTGTGTGTGTGTGTGTGTGTGTGTGTGTGTGTGTGTGTGTGTGTGTGTGTGTGTGTGTGTGTGTGTGTGTGTGTGTGTGTGTGTGTGTGTGTGTGTGTGTGTGTGTGTGTGTGTGTGTGTGTGTGTGTGTGTGTGTGTGTGTGTGTGTGTGTGTGTGTGTGTGTGTGTGTGTGTGTGTGTGTGTGTGTGTGTGTGTGTGTGTGTGTGTGTGTGTGTGTGTGTGTGTGTGTGTGTTGTGTGTGTGTGTGTGTGTGTGTGTGTGTGTGTGTGTGTGTGTGTGTGTGTGTGTGTGTGTGTGTGTGTGTTGGTTTAGGCCTTCATGTTATAAGGTGGAAGGCTCCCTTGGTCCAAACCCCGGAGGCGCTCCCAAACTCAGGTTGCCCTCTCGCCCCTGAGAGTTAATATGGTCCATGCGCTTTATGTGGTGTATTAATACGGTCCCTGGCGCTGTATAAAGCCGTCGCGTTCCTGAAAAAGGGGTGGGCATGCTAAGCTCCGTTAATGTGGGCAGAAAAAGGTGACAACCTGAATTCATGTCAGCCAATGCGAGTGCACGGCCGACGTGATGTCGCTGGGAACTTGGCACGCACCGGTGCATACGGGTGGTGCAAATGCACCAACAGCATGCACCGTGCCGTCCATGACGAACGGCGTCTACAGGCGGTCACGGCCACCCGCCGTGTATCGACGATTAGCAATGTAAATACCCTGTTATGGATTTAATATATTGACCGAAGAAGACCCATGAGTTTAAGACGTCGACTGCAGCGGACCGATAGTTTGCAATATTTGGGGTACCATCTGCCTGTGTGGTGCACGGTGATTCGACAGTCGCTAAAAACCCAGTGACGTAACGGCGATCAAGCGGCCGTTGCAGCCAATTTCTCGTCCGACTTAACATTACCTCGCAGTGGTCATGTCTCCAGACGTTTTACTGTCCGGGTAATTCTGAACTGGGTCCGTAAAATGTAGAGCTAGGTTTCAGTACAAGCACAAAAAGCACAAAGAATTTTATGTTTGTGTACGCCTCTGATATCTAAAACTAGAATATTGCTTCAGTTATTCTCAAATCGTTATTGTGTTCTGTGTGAACTGAGGCGCAAGCACTGCATTTTAGACCGACGTGAAAGGAACCGAGTCTTTGCGATGGTGAGCCTATTAAAGGCCTGGACGACTTGGGTGAGCCTATGATTACGCACATAGGCCTATGCACGAATTTGCGATGGGGCGAATGCGGACGCAATCCAATTTTTACTGCAAACTCAGGTTAGTGCGCTGCAGTTGCGAAAGCTCTCGAATAGCATGAAAGACCATCACATTTCCTGAATTTGGTAGTATTTTTCACTTGTTGCTAGCTTAAGTTAAGTTATTTTACTTGCCATTTTCAAATTTTTCGTTATCAACAAGCATTCACCCACTCATTAATGCATGTAGTAAACTTGATAACGAGGTAGCTGGTGGCCCCGGAGGCCACTACACGCGTGCGCCTCTGGTTACCCATATGGAGGGGTGACGGGGTGGATTGGGTCCGGATCCTGGGGAAATTACGGGCATAAGTATAGTCATTGGTAGGACGTTCGGAAAATGTTGGGTGGATGTCTGAAAGATGCGCTCATCCAGCCCTTAAGATAGTGCTGATGTTTGCACTTCCTTTTTAATAATGATAAGCTCCGCGTTGACTGCTGCCGCAATTACCAGCACGCAACTTCTAGCCTGGGTTTCACCTTTGCTCCGACTATTTCAAAATTCAGAGCCCATGCGCTGCAAAATGTAAACGGTTATGGAATGGGTGGATACAAGTGATAGTAAATTATTATCAGGGGCATTTGCCATGCGATGACATGTGGCCAGACAGCACCCTAAACAACCGTCTTCACGGTCTCGCCGCTATCAGTACCCTAGCTGGCCGGTGTCGGTTACCGCCGCCTGATCTATAACCGCCAGCGGTGACCGCTTCTACAGCTCGGCCGATAACCTGCAAATAAATCAATATACCGCCTGTGACACAATGTAGCAGGCGCACCGTCGCTATGGAAAGAGGCATGCTGTATTGTCCCCAGAACAGTCCTGAATGGAGACCAATCTTGACAGGGCGATGTGTCGCGCCCCGTGGTCAATGCCTAGCGATCAATCTTGGCTAGATTCCGTCATTGCGCTGATGCATGGAGTCAGCGAGACAGTGCTTCCCAGCGGCAAGACAGTCGCAAACAAATGACAACGCCTACAATACGCGTGTGCGGGCACATTCAGCCATATCGACAGGGGGTGTGTGCGCATGCGAGACAAATTAAGTTCCATGTCTTGGGCCAGATCACATGTAATTCTGCCAGCCTAGAGTGCGTATGAGCTCAGCGTCCTCCGACACTTCACACACACGTCCACCGACGCCCCTACCTGATGGTAGTCTCCCCCTGTTCGTGCTCGGTCCGGGATACCGGAAGTGGCGTGTGCGTCCTGTTGGCGGTAGGCAGTGGTGTGCAATGGATCACTATTTGGCGCGTGAACGCGCGACCATGCACGATGTCTTCCTGGCGCAGCGGAAGTGCCGCCGGTGAGAAGCATGGGAGAGCGTAACAGCATGATTCTGGTTTTCTCACTGAGGGTTGTCAGGAGTGAGAAGGATCACCAACTATGGTAGAAGTCCAGCAAACACTTAAGCTTGGGAGTTTGATGATTGATGAGGCAAAACAAATGCAGGCGGCGTCTGTCGCACATTAAAAAACGAATGGGATGGGTTGGCAGAAGGCCAGCCCAGCTGTTTCCCCAGAGCGTGCGAGAAAAGATGACTTGACCTGAAACTCCGAATGTGGTTTTGACCCATGATGATCTCGATCCCTCCCGCAGTGTGAGTGCCAAATCACGTAAAATCCTGGCATAAAACGTAATGAGAATTTTGTGAGACAAAGCTACCGAAGCGAGCGTGTTGTCCTACCCTGCCATGGTCGCGAACAATTACTCCGAAGACGGAAGTTCTGTGTTTTATGTGTCAAAAATCTGGTGTCTCCCTCATTGATCTCTTTTTAAAACTGAAATCTTGCCTACCCCTCATGGGAATTTGGTATTCATCGGATCACTTCCTCGGAGTTAGATATATTAAGGTGCCTATCAGGGGCGAAAATTTTTTTGATTCACCGGATGCGATTCGCAGCAAAAACGCACACATTTGCGAGGCAGTTGGTGACAAAATTGCGAAAATTAAAACAAACTTCAGCATATCAGACAATATTTCAACAGACTTTCCCATCTAGACGAAACTCAAAGCTTAGCTTTGGCCTGTACTCGCTAGCGCTTGCAACGTGCGCATGTTAAGAGCACATGTCGAAACGCTGACGTTTCGCTGCATGAACAGGTTGAACCACACAATGTCAAACAAAATAGCTTAATCAGAATAGCTTTTAGCAGGTGACAAAGATATACTGCTGACTATGTATACTTGATCGGTGCTGACGTCACAGATCAATGGTAAGACAGTGCTTTTCCAATGTCCTCAGACAGAGCCTTTCACAGATGTTTCAGTTAATATTCACTTCAGTTGTTAGGTAGTGCAAAAAACAACTAGCTTGGCTTATTACTTATCATGAGAATCGTGGCAGGCCATAGCATCTCTCGACGAACGTGATCAGTTTCCTACACGACGTTTCCAAGCGTCGTGTGATTTAAGACAGAGGGGCTCGAATGCTTACCGCGCGGTAATACATTGGGTCTAGAACGCGTTGAATGCGAAGCTGTGGGCTGCTGTTGGTTATGTTCATGCCGTGAGAACCTGACTGGGCGGAAAAACGTAGCTGATCGTCGATTTTCAACGTGCTGTGCGGCTTTTCTAAGACTCTGCCATGGAGGGTGTCCCTAGTAATAACGTTCAAAAGTCGTGCCTATCTAGGATGATCGTTGTTGGTGGATGCCTGTTTGTCGTGGACACCCGATTTGTTTATGGACACGTCAAGATTCATCCGGGGCCTGCTGCTGCTGCGAGGATCAACGGCTTTGAAGTAAAATGTCGAGCATTGCTGGTGTAGGCCTTTCACACTGCCCGTTGCACCCCGGGCTTAGAGCACTGATCGATGGACAGGCGTGAGATAAAACATTTGTAATTGTCATCATATTGCATACAAAGGTAAGTGAATATGCTAGAGGTGTCCAAAAACGTTCGCATCTGTTGATACCAATATACATGGGTTTCGTTCCAAATAACCGGGATCCTGTTAGGAAGGTGTATTTATTCCGGTAGGTAAAAAACGTCACTGGTGGAGAAAATCTGTTACAAAGCTACCGAATGAACGAAGCTTCATCGCTGAGCTGCTAATTGCGGGAACCACCAAACGTTAACATCAAAGGCCGCTGCAGGGTCCGTGACGGTGTGGCGGCTAGCCCTATAGTACCAGCGCAACAGCGCGGTGGCGGCGTGGTCGTAAGGGTTCTTTAAGCCAACTCGAAGAGCAAAAAGCAGCGATACTGAGCGAGCTGAGCGAATTATACATAGTCAAGCTTCAAGTGCTTTGATGTGTGCGGCTCTGATTAGATTGTTACCACCGAATCTCCCAACCTAAGTGCTAGGTATCTAACATCTAAGGCGTTCTTTTACATTACGGCCAATAATGTCGAGGAACAGTGAATTGTGTGTGAATTACCACCAAATCGCAACAACAACTAGGTTTCTAGACGGATATAACCCATTCTTTTCTCAAAGCTTGGGGGGAAGGAACCTCATGCGTGAGACACTTGCGTCTGCGTTTGAGTGTGTCTAGTACTTCCGCGCCGCAAGGATGACACAACATTCAGAATGCCACTCGGTGCAGGTAACGCGCCAGGGACGGGCCTCTCAGACTTAGTCGGCAGGGTGACTGAGCAGTGGAAACTTCCGAAAACCACGCCAAATGTGCGCCACCAAATATGATTTTCCGTGGATTTGCCCCTTTTTCGCAAATCCGGCAAGGCTGGACTTTAAGTGGAGGTGACTATTACGCAATAGGACACAACACCCCTGCAACATGAGGTTCACAGTTAATGGCGTGCGTACTCAGTGCATATGAATATTGCCGGCAACTTCAAAGCGAAAACGCAAGTGATTGATACCCGCCACCCTGTGTCGCCGTTTTTGGTGAAGCGGACTGATAGCGGGGATCGATGCGACAACGCCCATCCAACTGCTGTTTCCAAAGCAAGAAGGTCTAGCAAAAAACATCTGTGGGTTGGTCTCAATGAGATCTTGTGATTGGTAATAACATTTTTTTCTGTTTAATTGGTTCTTGTCTCCATTATGTTAGGCGAAATAGCACATTTTTCTGAGCATCAAGCTTGTTCAGACCTGCATGCTTAAGTTGATAGGCCATGCCCTGTAGCGACAAAAACAAACAGGTGTGTTCTTGGTGCAATTCTGAGCATCACTAAGCGTAGTTTTGTGCGTTTTTAGGGTACATTTATCATATTTGACTCCGTTAATTTAACAGTGTAGACCCACCTTCTGCAATCCGCGGAATCGTTCATCGCCGTCCACCGCCCGCGCCGGCCGTAGATCGCCGTAGGGTGCTCCAGATCCAGGGGACACAGGGGTGTTAGATGTTGAGCGATGTCATCAACCCTGGCCAGTGCTGGGTGCAAAGAGGAGGCAGGGGGGGGGGAGTGCAAGACCCGAGTGTCAAATAGTAATTGGAGTAAGAATGAAAGAAGCATCTCTATCGATTTATGTTGACGATTTTCCTTTTGCCCAACCTTACTATGTGCGTGCTACATTGTGCTACCCTTCTCTTTTCCGCCATATTCTGTTCATCTCATCTACATTCCTATCCTGGCTTACAATGTGTGCTGCTCTAACCTCAGGGTGTCGATAGTGCAGTGGTTTAAGCATTTGTATTAACCCCTGCACGTCTAGGAAACCAGAGGTACGGGGTTCAACTCCCCGCGTTGTCCGCCCTTCCTGCCAGCGTGGGAGGCAAGTGTCGCCATAAAGCTGCAGCAGCTGAGCGCGTCGTAAAATCCAAACGACGACTGCTCTTTCGTTAACTTCAGGACTCTGCCCTGTGCTATGATATTATCATCTACTCTGTTCTAACTCGTCCTCGCTCATCATGTCCCGGGCGCTAGGATATCTTGTTCTGTCCTGTTGCCATCTATCCTCCATCTCCTGCCTTCTGGCTGCCATGTCACGCCCAGTGATGGCAGAACTGCTGTGAAGATTTGGTAACGGAAACATGATGTTTGCCTCGTTCTTTATGTACTGTACGCCATGTGAGGACTTTCCCAATTTTGCATGTAGAATGCTCTTATTTTTACTTCCAGTAAAAATGTCATTCTCGATTCAGGTCGTCTCCTCTGGACTCTAGTCCCAGCCCTGAATTCTGACTGTCCTCACCATTTCAGTCGTGATTACCCCCATGCCAAAAATGCGGGCTCTCCGCCGGTAATCACTACGCGAAGGTAGTGGAAGTCGCCAACGCTTCCAGCTGTTTGTGGGATGGCGTCACAAAACCAAGTGATATTATCTTCAAACGCTTGTAGAACTATGATATCGGTAAATTTATCGCTACAGGGATGCAGTTTTGCAAAATACGTAGGCGTGAGGGAGAGATGCGGTGAGGGTAAAAACAACAATGGCTGGGCCAATCTCTGATGTGCATTTTAAAGATTTTTCCTCAGATTTGACGCACTTTCAGAGTTGGGAGCAGGGGTTTAGCTTCTCAAAATTATCGATATAAATGATAAGTAACAAAAAACTGTATCCCCGCTTAGGAGGCACAATCCCCAACCAACCCAACCAATCCGCCAACCGAGCAGGAAACTGCACGCCTCTAGACTGGTTATCTTATGTATGCCTTTATCTGATAAGTTTACTAGGCTATTCTCAACCGTACTTCAGTGTCTGATGGCCAGGAAGTGATGCTTTAGTGCAGATAAACCCCTAAACGAAAATTTTCGAGGCTTTTCCGGATTGTGTTTCATTTATCCGTTTTTATGTGGTATATCACATTTAGTAAAGGAATAAAACGTTAGAGGTATTCAAGAAAGGCTGCGCTTATTGCAAAGGTGCCTGAATGATTTGGCTCCAGGTGACAATTCAGGTAGCTCAAAATTTAGTCAGTGACAGGAAAAGTATTGTTTGCCCCTGGTGCCTACTTCCGAACATATGATACTTACTTCCACGCTTTAGCCAGTTAATGCTAACGCGAGGGAATTCTATTTTTCCAAAAAGCTTTCTCATAAAATAAGATGTGCTCCTTAGTCAACGGGAAAATAGGATGAAACGTCGATATGCAGGACTTCACC
>NW_023596746.1:11761511-11768181 GCF_011947565.3 Pollicipes pollicipes
TTTTGACGAAATGGTTGGTGATAGCTGCCACCGAGAACAAACGGCGGGGGAGGGGTCGAGTGTGGAAATCGCGCTTACCCAAAGTCAGTTACAGAAAAGAAACGCTCTCCATTCAACGCGTCAGGTTAAAACGGTCATGTTTCTTTCGTCCGATTTTGGCCTGATGCTGACGCAGCGGTGTCCGTTTACCGCCGTGCTTACTCAGCGGGCTACCCGGCTTAGCGATGAGCCACAATGCTCAGCCACGGGTAAAACGAGCCAGCAACTGCAACATCCCAGCCCTGCGTGCTGCCTCTGGGCGAGGATCACTCGCGGCCGAGGAATCAATGGGCTAGTGTATGAGAAGGTGAAGTGTGCTGCCCTGTGGCACCTGCTGTCTGTCTGGGCCCTCTTTCCGGTGATCGCGTCACCGCCTCCTACATCCAAGCATCACACGATCGCTGACCTCGGCATCACCTCATCACAAGACCCGTGGCCGCAAGATGCGCCGCGTGTCCCGTCTGCGTCACCCACGCAGTGACGCGAGCTCCGGCGGGCTCAGCGCCCCTGATCGACACGGGAGCTCCGGCGGGCTCAGCGCCCCTGATCGACACAGTGCCGCGGCGCCGACGCCGACCAACGTCACCGGCCGTGTCACTGCCACGGCCCGTCACTGCATCGGTCCCGTGCGGCCCGTGACTGAACCGGTCCCGCGCGGCTCGTCACTGCATCGGTACCGCGCGGCCCGCCACTGCATCGGTCCCGCACGGCCCGTCACTGCATCGGTCCCGCGCGGCCCGTCACTGCATCGGTCCCGCACGGCCCGTCACTGCGTCAGCCCCGCGTGGCCCGTCACTGCATCGGTCCCGCGCAACCCGTCACTGCATCAGTCCCGCGCGGCCCGTCACTGCATCGGTCCCGCGCGGCCCGTCACTGCATCGGTCCCGCGCGGCCCGTCACCGCACAGGTCCCGCGCAACCCGTCACTGCATCGGTCCCGCGCGGCCCGTCACCGCCCCTGTCAGCTGCACGGCCGTGAATGGGGAGCCAGCCGTCAAGGGGCGCGCGGTGATCAACGATCGCACGTCCGGGCGCGCCGGCGAACACGGCCCGAGCGCCGCCCGGACGAGGCGGCCAACGCAAACACAGGCGCAGCGGCGGGACAGGTGTGACATCGGCCGAGGCGGGCGCGCCGGGTGATAAGTGGCAAGGCAAACCTGCCATGGGCTGCCGCGGCTTTGATGTGCTCGGCGCTGTCACGTGGCCTGGCGCCCAGACAGCGATGGGTTTGGAGAAATAACCCGCGTCAACAGAGACCATTGATGTCCCGTGGCATTGTGCTTTGCAGGATCCTGGAATCAGGCTTAGTGTGACTTAGAAGTCGTTTTAAGCCGAACACCTTGGTGAGGAGCATGAAGAAACCGTAAGATTGTGTTTCTTTGAATCATTTTTGATGCAAGTTGGGCCACCTGGAGTTCGTTTAGAATCCTCGATTGACTCAGCAGAACAGCATCCATGCCAGCGACGTTCTCCATCGCCCAGTGGCAGTCCTTCCCATGGCAGTGACCACACTCGCACCGCCCAGCTGCAGCGCCGCGTCCGCTCCGCGAGCCGCCGGTCGTCGGCGGCGTCCGCACCGATGAGGGGCCGACACAGCCCGCCGGCGGCTCGGCCCGGCGGCGGAGGCGGCTCCGTTTTTGCCGGCTGTTTGTGTCGGCGCCGAGCACGCGCGCGGCGCAACAGCGGCCGTAGTGGCGCGCCGCTGAGGTGCGGCTGGCGGACCGTTTTTGTCAGGGCCGCCGTGGCGCGGAAGTCCAGCCGCGGGCGCGCCGCGGCCCTCCCGTCCGACGGCGGGACAATGCTCGCGGCGAACTGGGCCAAATAACGTCGGCGGCGGCGGCTGGCGGCGAGCGAATCCGTTGGGAGGCCAGGTGACATCACGTCTCTCGTCTTGTTATCTGGCGAGCAGCTGATGCGGTAGACGATCAACAAGGTCTGGCAAACCTAGAATCGCCTTTGTCATCGTGAGACCTGGGCTGGGAATCGCGTGAATGAAAGGTGCTCAGACACATTTATAAATGCAGTTTGCAGTCGATTATGACTCATACCAGTGTATGCAGCAGCTGGACAATGGTTCACAAACTAGGATTCACGGGCTCATGCTCACAATTCCAGTTGGCCCAAGATAATTTCATCCGCGCAGTGCCAGACTTGAACAAAATAGCAGCTGACGTGTGGTAGCCTGTCTGTAAAACATCAATCACAACCTTTGATCGTTTTACTTAGAACAAAGCAAACTTTTCCCCGGATATTGGAAGATGAAGGGATAACTCTTCTTCTCCCCTCCTACCATCCCACCCTTTCTGCATCACAGCAAAAAAGCAGATGAGAAGGAAACTTCGAAAGCTGAAAAACGGCCTGTTCGCAACTCGAGCTGTAGACGTCTAATAAAAAAGCCTCCCGTTAATGCGTAGGTGGAGCATTCAGGTCGTATCTCACACCTCGCACCACTCGGGCCCGTAATAAAGCCGGCAGGCCCGCCGCCTGATTGCATGCCCAAAACGATGGGAGAGACGTCCGCCGTGCTGATGGGGCTGCTGGCGCGGGGTCAGCGACTCTTCGCACAGACCGCGCCAAACAACGGCTAAGTGTGCATGTAGATCAGACTACCGACTGGGACGGCATCAATCATAGCCGCCATTAGAACGCGCTCGCCAAATGGTGTTTCTGCCAATAAATCGCGGCGAATGGCGGTAATCGAGCGCCGCTGCGCGGATGAGCGGCGCCCCGGCTGACCGCGGCTTCTGAGGGTCGTCTCGCCTGGCGCCCGGTGATCTGCGGGGTCAACCAGGGCCACCGGACACCTGCGTCGGTCAGGTCAGCGGCGGTGGGGTGATCTGATAAGTCACTAGTCACAGGACACCTACGTCGGTCAGGTCAGCGGAAGTGGGGTGATCTGATAGGTCACCCGTCACAGGACACCTGCGTCGGCCAGGTCAGCGGAGGTGGGGTAATCTGATAGGTCACCAGTCACAGGATACCTGCGTCGGTCAGGTCAGCGACGGTGAGGTGATCTGATAGGTCACCAGTCACCGCACACCTACGTCGGTCAGGTCAGCGGCAGTGAGGTGATCTGATAGGTCACCAGTCACAGGACACCTGCGTCGGCCAGGTCAGCGGAGGTGGGGTAATCCGATAGGTCACCAGTCACAGGACGCCTGCGTCGGCCAGGTCAGCGGCGGTGAGGTCATCTGATAGGTCACCAATCACCGGACACCTACGTCACTCAGGTCAGCGGCGATGAGGTCATCTGATGGGTCACCAGTCACCGGACACCTACGTCACTCAGGCCAGCGGCGATGAGGTCATCTGTGGAATGTCGCCAGCGGGCAGCCGTCCCCAAGAACAGGTAGCTCCAGCAGACGCGTGTTAAAGAGGAGGACATTTCAGAGAGAAGCCCGTGTCGCAAATAATGCGGGATGAGCTCTATCATACCAGCTGGGACGTGTTGGTCTACCTACTGCCATTTTCTTACGATCATTTCACGTGCGTGACTTGAACACGCGCAACCGTGAGATGCCGTAAGCCTCCGCATTGGGATGCAGCTTGTTGTTTATCTGTTTTCTGCCAATGTGATCGCAATGCGAAGGCCTTTGTTGTGATTTCAAAAGCCCACGTTTTCAATCTTACAAGACGCTCCCCGGCGAAACCAGCGGCGCTGGCGGATTTCAGGACTCCAATAACTTCCGCCAACTCGCGTCGCCGTTATTGATCCAATGAGGCACATTTAATAAATCCACCACTGGCTGGCCGAACAGCCCCGCCGCGTTGTTTGTCCAATTTCAGCCCACCTGCCCGCCGCCAATGCACAGCAATCCTGCTTTCATTGCAACACGTCAGCCCGCGGCGCGCCTTTAAACGAACAATTGCGGCGCAATGCTCAATTGTGCTTGCTTTCCTTAGCCTTCCTCGGCATTGGCTTTCTGGTTAAGACGTGGCGATTTGCATTGCGGCTGACGTGCGTCGGTCCACAGCCTCGGACGTGACGATCACTACCCCGTCAGGGGCGCGGAAACTACGGGAGGGAGGGGGGGGGGGGCGGGGCAGGCAGGAGGAAGCGGCATACTTCTTACCTTGAGGAAGCTTAGCAGCCACCCCTCCGACTTGGTAGAATTATTCAGTGCTGGCGTTTCGAGTATCATGACAAAAACGCGTTTAGAAGTCCCCCCCCCCCCCTATCGGTGCAGTCCACTCTCGTCAATATTCGCGCCCCTGACCCCTGTCGCCCCGGCGCCTGGCTGGCTTCCACCCATCTCTAGAGTTTGTTAGCGAATGGTCGTTTGACACCGGTTGTGCATTAGATGCGCCTGCGGGCGGTTTGTTCAGTGACTAATGTGCCGGCCGTATGACGCGTTTTACGATCATCGGCTGATGATTGATACGACAGCTGCGGCGGTGGAACGGCATATTTTTGGCCGCGCGGCGGCGGGCCAGTTTGCACGTGCACAACACGGGGTGTTGCTCAAGGGAGCACGCTGTGCCCTGGTGGGGACGCCGCGGGACGGCTGTGCTGACAGCATGCAAGGAGCGATGGAGAGTTGCGGAGCGGTGACGCCCCTCCATGACCTAACTGCTGGATGCTCGTGGTCAGTATGACTAAGGCACTATCTCGCTCAGGTCATCATGAAATAGCGTAGTTGTTTACAGCTTAGTAGCAGCAGAAGCATGCTGATTGGTGTTTGGTGACCGACGGACACGTCCGGTGGAAGACCCACGTTCAAATATTTTTTTTCTGTATCGTCGGAGTGTCGGTACCATTGCGTCTTCCGTAGGCAGCATACGTTTTAATTTGCTTAGTAAGATAGCTTGAGGCAGTGATCGTGCGCTTTCTGCTAAGATGGTCGGCAGGGCTGAGGGAAAAACGAGACTTGCATTGTTGATGTCAATGGAACGCCAAAGTAAATGTGCAATATTTTCTGTGATGCCCCTCTACCCTTTCCCCCTCCCACCGTTTCTGGTTTTAACAAACTGGCGTGGGATGCATAACTCAAGCGTCTCCATGCTTTTTGTTCACTCTGCGCCCGACTGTCTTCGCGCCAAGTACCTACACTAAATAACGGCCTGACAGTACTTAGAGCATGTTCTGCTGATCCGCACCTTGTGTGAAATGTCTGTGTCATGCAATGTTTCGCCGTTTGAACCAGGTCGGTGTGGCCAAAAAGAGTCGATTTGGCTCATTTTTTGCTCAATATGAGCTTGTCGGCAAGGGAGCCATGAAACAGCAGGTGGTTGTTTTTGTAATGACATATGAACAATTAATTCAACATTACCAATAGAAACCCCGGCGTGAATTTTAATGTACATAATCAATTTTATCAAGTGCTATGAAGTACCGCCGATCGTATCACTCCCCGGTCCCTGTCCGGTTGGAATGCAATGCAAAGATGTTAAACCCTTTCAACGTATTGGCACCCTGTTCGCAGTCATTTGCTTTCATCTAACTTGACACTGGTTTTCCGTCCCAAAAAATTATTTGATGGATTATGAAGCCAATCACGACTTGTTATGAACTGCATCAGGGATTGCTCCAATCGAGGCGAGGTGTGAGGTAAGTGGGACAGGCAAAATAAAGTGTCACCCGGTTGACTTTGTGGCAACGAAATACGCATGATAGCAGGTTTCTGATACATGAAATATCAACACGGCAGGCCATTTATATCAAATTTCGAAGCATTAGCACGCGATCGGGTGGGGCTGGTTTAACACATCCCTCACTCACCCATCCCCACCCCCAAGGTTTTTTTAAAAAAATAATGACCGAAAGGCGCGGCGTAACCTGTCATTATTTCACCAAACTTTGCAAAGCTGTAGGCAGTTGGAAAGCGGATTTTTTGACACATAATATGCACGTATCTTGGAGGGCCGCTGAACTATGGCAGGTCAAAGTCAAGCCGTGGCTGTCAGCGAAAAGAATGTTCAGGGAGTCGATTAAGCTGATTTGGCAACGGGGTGTTAGACGAAGGAATGCGTCTTTGAAATAGGTAAAAAGACAATCGAATTTAGGATTACAAATTCCATTAACCTTGGGTAAGATACGAGAGTTAGAGCGAGGTAAAACCAACCTGCTCTTTTACTTGAGAGTTTACTTTGTAATGTAGTTTCTGATGCTCTTTTCCAATTTGTAGACAGCGAGGGCCGCAGCAGACATCTGCCATGGACTTATTAAAGGTCGGCACAGGTCACTGACCTAAAATGACCCACATCAAACTTTTCATGGGACACATCGTCAAACGTCATCCTTGACGGTTATCTTAATTAAACAATAAAAACAAGGTCTTATTTTGGGATTATTTTGACCATCTATAAGCCAAATGATGTCACTAAACTAGAATCAACATCCGTGACATTTTGCTTGGTCCAGATATTTTGGTTCAAGGTGGTTACATACGAAGGTGTACGGGGACTTTGGACACCAGTCTTGGGACTGATTTTGTATATCTTTATGTGACCTGAAGGTCATGACCTGAGAACCTCAAATTTTGACCGAGTGATTTCATGTACAGGCTGACCCATCCTGCGAATTTGGTGACTTTAGATTTTTCACCTTTTGAGATCTCGGGGGCGGGCTAAATTAACCACACGACGGAGCTTGTGGTATTCAAATAGCCACTCGGGCGCGAAACAAAGTACTT
>NW_023596746.1:11768191-11784006 GCF_011947565.3 Pollicipes pollicipes
TCGCATTTCATTACATCTCCGAATCGCTAAGCTAATGTGAACCGGGAGCAATCACACTCCATCAAAAGATCCTCCGCGACCTCTGATTTACGCTGGGTGGGCCGCCGATTCTGGCAGCGATCCTTGGATCGATGCATTCCATGACACGTCTGCATTTACACTGCGCCAAGTGTTCACAAATCAAGCGTTCAGAACAGCCTGCTTAGCCCGCTAGCCGTGATATACGCGACACGGCCCGACATGCAATCGGCGTTACAGTGGCCAGCGGAGGCGGACCGTCGGCGCGAGCCCCGGGCTCGCCTCCGCCGGACGCGGCCACCTCCAGTCGGCCGCCGCCTCCCGATGCGCGCCTTATTCAGGGGCGCCGCCCATGCTCGGCCTAATTAATGACCGCAATGAATATCACTCGCCGGCCGGTTTATTTAGCGTCGGGCCGCGATGTTGATCGGGGCGGCAGATGCGGCGCTGCAGCCGACCGCGCTGAGGTATCGCCGCGTTCGTCAGCCCGCTGTCATAAGCGGCCGACTGGCGGGTGCGCCAGAGGCGTCCGTGCCAGTGGCGAGGGTCACATCTGCCAGGGTGCTCGCCGCTGGTGGGTCGAGGCGGGGCAGAGCACTGATGCGCGGCCTCGAGAGGCCTGCTGGGACAGAGCCGACCTGAGGGGTCCACGCCGTGCAGAGGGGCATACCATCACACTGAGGGCACATCAACGGCCTGAGGGACACACCACCGACCTGGGGGATACATCACCGGCTGGAAAACACACGGTGCTGCCAACACGTGCATTTCCAGCCCGGCGTTTACACCGCTGGTTGCATGGATGATCTGCCCCATCCGCTCGCGCCAACTGGACGGCTGTGTCAGGCGTAAATCATGAGAGGAAACCCAAACAAAGGCTTGATGGGCGCTTGGTGGACGAGAATCGACCATCGTGCAAGGCAACGTTCACGGCCCATGGCTATCACGGGGCCAATGATTACATTTTTTTTTCAAATGATTAGATTGCACTCCTCAAAACCAGTCTTGATGAAAGGCCGCGGATCCCCGGACCTTTATCTCAGCTATATTAAATTATGCATAAAAGCTGTGAAGCCTCGCAGTTATTTGCTTGGCGACTCCTTCTTGCCCGCCATTCGCTCCAGTTCCGTTGCAATTAAAAACGAAAAAGGGAGTGGCTGACAAAAATGGAGATACTCATAGTATCTCACAGGAATCAGGCGATGCCGCACCTCTCTACCTTCACACACAACATCAAGCTATTTTGTCGGCAGGCAGACAGGAACTCTTGAGGTGCAACATATTGCATACCATGTATAATTATCTTTAATATCGTGAGGCATCCACCCGGGGTAGTATGCAACGATGTGCATAACACAGTCAAAACTGCGCTTAAGCTCTCAACTTTGCGGGCGCAGTTCTTCGCGTGTCGGCTATGGGTGTAACCTTACATGCTTTCCAGGGCGTCGGTGCCAATGTTCTCAGGTCTTACCATGGGCGTTGTGTCGGAAGAATAGCCCTCATCATGGTGTGAAAGGCGGCGGGCGGCGGCCAGCAGTGGGGGCGGGAGGGGCAGGGGGAGGGGAGGGGGCTCGTGACGACGCCTGGTGACCTTGTGTGCCGGCCTCGTGCCGGCGGCCGCCGGTACCGACACGGGGGCGGCTCCAGTCCCGTGATGGGCACGATCAATACGGTCTGGCCCTGCGCCTATGGACAATAATGGGTCTTTAAATCATGACAGTTAGTGTCGACAGCGCGCAATTTCAAGCATGACCGACAATCGAATGACGGCATATGGAACCTGCGACAGCCCGGGCTACCGGGCTAGCTGTTCTCATGCGTGCTGACTAGGGGTAAAGCCGACTGATAATCATGTTTCACGTAGCCACAAAAACCGCCTCACAATGCGCGAGGCACTGCAATCATTGCACCTGACCGTTATCGACCATCGCTGGCAAAGCTTGATGTCAGCATTGAAGGGTGTCTTTCTGGGGGTCCACGTGCCGTTAGGACCGGCAGTCGGCATGAGTCACACGCGGACCTGATTACGGAAGCCGCACGCGGCAGACCCAGTAATCAATCTCTGTTTTGTGCCCGCGGGGAGAGACGACTCGCGGTGACTATGGCGGCGATAGGGATTACGGGCCCCCTCCTGTCCAGCCCGGCCCCGTTTCAATCTCGAGCCAAAAGGTAAAATGATTGGGAGGGATGAGAACAGGGGCGTCGGCACCCCGTCAGGTCAACGGGACGTGGTTAAGAACTGAACCGAGGGAGGAGACCAACGTTCTTCCTTGGCGTTCGGCGCTGTCTAAACGACAGTCATAGCGGCCCAGCGGGTCGCGAGGGGCTGGGTGCAGTTTCAGCCCCCAAAATTAAACGACATCACGGTCACTTAACGCGTGCACTTCTCCGTGCTACCGTGCAACCGTGTCGCTCTGTGCAGTGCTTAGATATATGACGCATGGCCAACGTGCATCGCTCAAAGGCCCGCTTGCTGACCTTGGTAGACAGGGGCGGAAATGATGCTCGCGAGAGGTGATGCTACGTGAGGGTGTCGCACCGAACACATTGGAAGTAATATCCTCCCTCCGTGTTGATGCTCCCTTCCCTCCCGTCACTGATCCGGGGTTTGCGTTTTGTCGCCCATCGGCAGGCCATCCGGCCGCGCATTCAGCCCAATCGGTCCAGCCCCTCGCTTTATTAACAAAAAAGCCGTGTATGTGTGGCGCGGCAGGAGTCATGGACGCTGCGGGAAGGGCTCGCCCGAGGGGTGATAAATGACAGCGGTGACGTCACGGTGGGGAGACGGGAGGGGGGGGGGGGCGGCCGCGCCGGGCCTGTGATCGGACGCTTGAACCTCTGCAGCAGGAAGCCGCTTTTGGAAATCGCTCGAAATGTGCTGAATTCATTCACAAAATATATATGCATCCGCACACGGCATACTCACCTCAAGCACCGTGCTAGCCCACGAAATGATGATGCGGGTGGCACTGAAAATAAACAACTAGCATTCAGCGCAGTATGGAAAAAAAACCCACAAAGTTTCGGGCTCACGAACTGGTGTTAGAAACAAAATCTTCGCCAACTCAGGTCTAGCTCTCGAACAAAAACACAATTACAAAAGTTACGGTGCATTCGGCTAGCGCCATTCAAAAATTACATCCAATGGAAAAAAGATTGCATCTCCCGATGCATAACGAAAGAGAGCTTGTGGGATAGATGAAAATTGGTTACCCCATCTGCGCGCAGACGCCGCGGACAAACAAACCTCTTAATGGCGGCTCCAAATCAGATTAAGTGCTCCCTCCGGTGGAGGGAGGGGGGGGAGGGGGGGGGGGAGCGTAGTAAAAGCGCTAGCGGGCCCTTACAGCCATTGTTCGTCGTGATTGCTTCGGTTTGAATTCCCTTTTATCGGTCTTTTCAACAGTGTGATTGATATTTACCACTCCATTCCCACTTATCCCCATCGATATACGATTTGTTTGTCAGTCAAGGGCATGTTGCGCCAAATCCGCTGCGACTGCTGACATGTACCGGCACCAACGGAATAAAAAACCAACGTTGTGGATTTCGAGGCCATGCGGTGAGAACATATGCAAGCGTATAGTTCACAGATCATAGTTGACTGTGGGCACTGCAGTGGGGCAGCAGCATCTCTAGTTACTCTGCATAGGCGTTTGTAGATGCCTGCGCATTTTTACACGGCCGTTGGCTTTGAGCAGGATTTCGCCTACTATGGCATGCGGTGATCTCCCAATCAAAACAACTGTTACGTGGTTTAAAACTATGTGCAATCATTCAGAAGTATTTGTCCAGTGAAAGTGCACATCCGGGCAAACTTCTGGCGATGAACCCTGGTCTGGGGGTGGCCATCGAGTTCGCCCCAAGGGCGGGCCCTGCTGTGGCCAGGCGACCAGGCCGTGGCTGACGACCTGTTTGCCGCCCGCCTGTTTGAGTCGCGGCACGGCTCCTGACAGCGCGGCCTGTTCCAATATGTCCCGCCGCTGTCCAGATAGCGTGGACGCGCCGAGCCCTCCGCACACACGCACACGGCTGACGCGGCGCGTCGGCCGGTATTGCGGCGCCGCGCTGGCGCCGGGCGTCACGGTGACGGATCGGCCCGGGTCACAGCGAGGGCCAACCGCTGGGTAAGGCCGGGCGTCATAGCACGGGTCAACCGCTGGGTGAGACCAGACGTCACCGTGGGCCAACCGCTAGCTGAGGCCGGGCGTCATAGCACGGGTCAACCGCTAGCTGAGGCCGGGCGTCATAGCGAGGGCCAACCGCTGGGTAAGGCCGGGCGTCATAGCACGGCCCTGTCGCTACAGTGTGACGACAAACCTGGGATGGCTCGCTTTGCCTCATGGTCGGCAATGTCAGGATAGACAAAAGGCAGCCGCGACGTGACGTGACGTGACAGGGGAGGGGTACGAGGACCGCAGGCTGGAGCGCGGGTCATGCGCATGAGGGCGGGTTAGTCACCCGGGGTGCCAAGAGATGAGAAGACTTTTGCTCAGGAGAATACGCGCTCCGCGCGATGCGCAGGCGCCGGTTTTATTTGCACGGAAATTATGCGCAAATATGAAACAAACACTGTAATTTTGGACTTATTTATACGTCACTTACCATGTGAAACGAAACAGCAACTGAATAACAATAAGAACCACATCAAGGCTAAATTCGTTTCTTTCGAAGTACTTGAATAATGAATAGGCATATTGGAATGAACGGAGCATGTCTTTGCAACTTACCTACAGATTGGTCCGGAACATTATCAATCGAAGTGTGAGCATAGTGGCACCCGGTGTAGGGAACATGGAACCACCTCCCCTCCCCCCCCCCTCCCCCCAAGTAACAACATGGTGACATCGTATAAGTGTCGCCGTTGTCGCCCTGTCAGTGCCGTGACCGTTAATGCTGATAACGGGCCTAATGTAACCCTTAAGAGACCAGCTTTTTATAGACGTTTTTGCATGTCCAGTCTATACACAATCACTGCGCGGTCTGGGAAGCATACCGGGGAGCCAGTCAAATGCAATGGTCACTGTGACGTCAGCTCCAGTGAATCCTCTGGGACAATGCACACAGCTGCTGGGACGTTTGAACTAAGATATGATTTGAAGACCATTGTAAGAGCAAGAGTACAGTCGCATATTGCATAGATTTCAAAGGATAGCGTGCTTTGTGATCGCAGACTGCGTATCATGATATTTATGAAGGATGGAAACTCTCTCAAAATTTATTTTCTATGGTAAGAGATAGTCACCCCATGTATACAAATTACAGGGATTTCAGCAAGCTGGAAAAACAGGAGTGTTAGGAAATTATTTCCGTCTTACCACCACTCCCATCTGACAATGGTGCTTTTAGGCACGAGTTTGAGCGCGCGCCGACGTCAAATGTCATTTAGTGATCATGGAACTCATGCTTATATTCCTTCCTTGGCTAGGTGCGGAATGCGGAGGCCTTCTCGCAAATAACGCAATCCATTGCGGGATCCGGTGCTACGTAACGTTGCACAATAACAGTGTTCCGGGGTAACGCGTCACCCGACACCTACCGTGAGCGCAGCTGGTTCGGTCCAACTTCGAGCCCCAGACAACCACTGCGTCCTCAGCAGCGTCTCAGGCTATCGACTGAGGCCCGCAGTCATGCACTGTCGCTCGACAAATCACCTTAAACACGCACCGGCTGCACACGCCCCCGCCACTCTCCACCGCCCTCCCCCGCCGAAACCGGGCGCCGACTGCCGGCCAGCGCAGGCCGCGGCCCCGGCGCGGCGGCGCTGCCATCTGTTGGACTTTTTGGGAACCTGCCCGGCATCAGCTGGTCCGAGAACGCGTGCCGATTGGTGCCGATTGGATCCCGATTTATTTTAGCACCGATTCGCCCAAGTTTTGAGGGATTGTGGTCGTGGCCGATTTTGACTTTTGGCGGCCAAGCATCGATCTTGGCTTGATTTTGGCTTTGAAGGATTGGGATTCCGGTGCTGGATCGTTCACGCAGTAGCAAATTGATGTCATATGTGCTAAAATCCCCAGAAATCAATGCTAAATTGTACAAACGTGGTTTCGTGTGATTCTTAGCCACGCAGTCTAAGCTTTTAAGTGGTAATCGGTATGTGTGTAGTTAGAAGATTGTCAGGTCTCGTGTCCCTAAATGGCTCGTGCTGGGTGCCCCAAATTCACAATAACGGTGCAGACGGAGATTATGGTAAGTAAAAGAGCGCACAAACACCACAAGCTGTAAAGGCAGCTTTGAAAAACAGTCTGAAATTATTTCGCATACTAATAAGCAAGCAAATTGTATTAGACGTCCATTAAAGTAAACACAGCTAGCAGTGATAAAAGTTTACTTAACTTTCGCCAAGATGTTGTCAACGTTTTCAACATAAAACAGTGACGCCTCGTATAATCATAGCTGGTGTTGGGTTATGGGGATGGTTTGCAAGCAACAAAACATTTGAACCTTCAGGCTGCACTATTTGCGGTCTTTGTGTCTGTAACCAACTGTAGATGTATGATTAATTTCACTGATATAGCTGTCATACACAAAACTGGAAATAGAAATAAAACCACATGAGAGGGAATGATTATTGGGTAGGGTAAAACCATTCACAAGTTAGGGCATGGACACAGTCAGTGTTAAATTCTAACGCTAAGTAATTAAAGCAAACGGCTCTGCACCCGTATTGGCCCTGTTGGCCCTTATTTCTCTCGAAATCTACCCACATGTTGTGTTACCCATTATACACATTCCAAGTGGTCTCTATTAAGTTCGCATGGAGCACATATTTCAACCCAAGAATCTTCGTCAACTTGCGATTTACGGTCTGCACCAGGCGCTCTGTCAATTATCTTGGCCTGAGGGATTAGAGACGCAGTCATACGCAAGTCATGATATATCAGTGTTCTGACAGGTGACATGTGCCCCACATTACCCACAACACCCTCACAATTGCTATTTGTCGCTTTGCTGACCAAACTATAGGCCGGAACTGCCCTAATAATAATAATGTAGGCATACATGCGCTTCTTTTGACGCTGTGCCACTTGGATTAGCAACGTCCCCCCCAGTTAACGCAGTTGCTGCACATCTCATAAAACACAGCGACCTTGGCTGTTCCCGCCAGCTCCCTGGTTAAGAGGACATCACGGGGACCGCCCTAGGCAAAGTCACGAGTCAGCGACGTGAGCCGCCCACCCCGAGACCCCCCGTCGCCCACCCACCAGCAAGCTCACGACCGAAGACTATCAGCACAAGTTCGCGCAGCATCACTCTGAACAATTACCAGTTTGCGTCGAGTTTCCTGACAAGCGGTCTTTGTTCCTTTACTTGTTCCTTCAGGCGTGGAATGTTGCTCAGTTTTTCTAAGGTATTACGAGTCATGCTTGAGGTTGAGCGGAACAAAATTAGCCAACAAATCAGTAGGTTTCATCCAGCCTATCCATGAAATCGTCGCCATATCTTTACTTATATATTCCCTTCACGACACACCACAGACCCCAAATGCCAGCGCCGTCCTCCTGCAGTCACGCGCTGGGAATCGGCGAGACTCCGTCGCCGCCGCCGACAGCAGGGCCCAGCCCACCTAGCCGGCCCGAGCCCGCCGCTCCACCGGCGCCGGCCATCTGCCGGCGGCCCCACACCCCGCGGCGGGAGCGGACGGCCGCCATCCATCGCGCCGGCAGCCCGCTCGCGCCGCCGCCGGCACCCTTTGTGCCGGTCCGATGGCGAGGTGCCGGCACGGGCCCGGGCCCTCCGCGCCGACCCCGGCGGCCGGCGCAGCTGCCGCCGTCCCGTTCGGCCGGCAATTAATAATGCCGCCCGATAGAACCATTTGGGCCCTCTCGAGCAAGCACCGGATCAATGGCGTGGGAGGCGGCGCTGCGGAGTGGTCCACGATTGGAGGAGACGGTGAGGTGCGCGGGTCGTTCCACCGGCTTCCCGCGCCGCCCGCGGCGTCCGCGGCGCCCGCGGAGGGCGGCGTGTGCCGACGCCGACGACGCCGCGACACTGGAGGGTCGATGGCGTTCATTTGCGTCGGCTCACGCTCGTGATGAACATTCACGGGTGGTCCTGCAAATGCGGCGCTCAGCCCAGGGCCGACATGCGACCGCGACAGGAGCTGCTCGGCACAGCGCCCGGCTTCCGCCGACGCTACGGTGGCCAGCTGTAGGACTGTAGACGCTGCCATGGCCCGCTGTAGGACTGTAGACGCTGACATGCCCGCTGTAGGACTGTAGACGCTGCCATAGCCCACTGTAGGGCTGTAGGCGCTGAGATGGCCCGCTGTTTGAAAAATGGATGGTGTGCCTGCATTGACATCGGAAGCCTAACTGCCAGACTGTTTGGTATCTGCTATTTATCACGTTCATGGTGTTATTGACGTCATGCGAATTTCTTGCATAGCGTATTGATGCTACGTGCGAAGTTGATCACATTTTCTCGGATATCCCAGTGTTACCTGTAACCACAATGTTATGGACACAACAACCGGCACATAGATATAAAGATTCAATTCACTTGCTTTCCAAATAGCGTAGCATGATGCCGAAGGAGTATCCTTTATTTTGTTACGGAGTGGTTGCACCGCGTCACAGGAGACATCGAATTCCCCCTTGATCAGTTTCAGGTGCAGCGCGAACAAGGCGCTCGTCGCGATGAGTGACGTCCTTCTGTTCCTGTCCCCCTCTCCCTAACACGCAGCTATCGCTGGGTTATGTAAGTCCATGAGCCACCTGGCGGTACGTCCCAGGAACCCTCGCGATACTCCCCAGTTACGCCGTTGTTACTCCCATGTCTCTCTCAAGATACTCTTGGTCCACCCTTCACCGGCCTCCCTGGCATTCCCTGGCGCCCCTCTGATGCCCTCAGTGACCGCTTCTCAGGAATGCTTACCGCCGACCGCCTAGGAAGAGCGGCCGCGCCAGCTCCACTCGGAACCACAAGTGACGAGCTGAACAAAAGTAGATGTCATCTTGCAAGCATAAGAAGTTAAGTGAAGCTTCTTCCGATTAGCCGTCTGGACGCGTCCACTGCGCACAGGGGCGGCGAGCACATCTCGGCAAACCTATACCAGCCTCTATCTTCCCTTCTTCTCCCACTGCTGTTGCTTTTTTTAGCAGTACCTCCTAGGTAAATAAATAAATGAATGAATAAATGTATATGATATGCCTATGGCTAACTAAATGTCTAATTCAATCACGGGGGCGCAATGTGCACAGCACCATTGTTATATTTAATAAGCTGCGCCCACTGCACCCACCACTGTAGAGTAAACAACATTGGTAAATCAGCGCGAATACTTTTTCATTCATTCATGTTTTGAGTCTTGCTGTTGAGACATTTATCAGCCAACTGGCACTGGTTCGCCGCCACGAAAGCCATTTATTTGATTTCACCTTCGTTGCTGCCGAACCATACTCTAATTTTCGTTACTCAGTCTCAAAACATTCCGCGCTGACGATGTTTTCGCAAACAAGCGAACCGACGTTCTCCTGCCGCACAGGCGAGGCATTCACACAAGACTCCCTGGTCCGGTCGAGGCCACACGACCGCGAACCCCCATCAATCGCTGCCAGGATCTGGCAGCCCAACGCCTCGTGCGGTGGAAACACAAAGGTCCGGGGCCTCAACTTGCGGACCAGAAGCCGAGTTTGGCGTCCGGGAACGACGGCCAGACGGCGCGCGGCTGAAAACGCAGCAGCGCCGGGCCAGAGGCGACGCCTGGTCGCCGGGGGGTTCACTGACCGGGCTTCGGAGCTCGGCGTGTCGGTCGGAGTGGGCCGTAATGACCGGGTTGTATGCTGGCTATCGGCTGCGACCGGTAATTTGCCGTGTGCGTGTGTCGCGCAGCGGCCGGCGGAAGTCGCAGGCGGGCGGCCGCGACCGGCGCCGCCCGGTCCGCGGCCCAGCGGGGCGCGACCCTACGAAGAGGTGCACACGGGCGGGAGGTGTACGACACCCGGACCGATGCACAGGGGCCGGGGGTACCTAGGGCCTGGACTGGCGCACAGGTACAGGGAGGTATGCCGGATCAGGACTAGTGCGAGGGACATGAGGTAAGCCGGGCCTCGACTGATAAGCAGAAGGCAGGAGCATACCGGATGTGGACAGGTGCACAGGCACATGATACACAACGGAACTGAACTAGCGGAGGAGGCACAACGGACTGGAGCTGATGTTAAGCAGGACATATTCCAACACGTTCAAAGGGGAGAGAAATCCCAGCTGGTGACCGTCCATTCCACTCCGGTACGGCAGAAAAGCCCCCCTGAGTGAATAGCTTGTTTGCCTGCAGCTCACGCCTGACCAGGTCTTTGAAGTAGTTCAGGCAGACACTGTGGGAGAACGCACCTCGAAGTCGCAGTGGTTGGATGTGTTCTATAAAGGGCCAAACATTGTGAGGTAACGCAGGTGCTCTTAAATAAGAAAAGAAGAAAACGGTTGAATGAGTGCGGAGCCGCTTTCAATGCTCAGACTGGTCGAATTTCATTAGCGTAGATGTGTGCCGAAATTTAGGTGGGAAAATACGAGATTTTGCTTTCATGCTATCCGGAGTTCGAGTGGCCTAAGCCGCCTCCCACTACAATCATTTGCCCTCAAAGTGAGTGTTCCATATTTGTATGGGATATTGAGGTGAAACAGCTTTATTGAAGATCATTAAGTGCACTTCACGGTACGCCCCTAGTTGAGACCTACACCACTCTAGTTGCTGAGCTACACGCCCACGTAGAGGTGTAGGCTATTTTGTGCCGCCTACTTCAAGGTCACTCAGGAATCCATGACGCCATAATAACGCCATTCAAATGATATCATTCAATTGGCCATGCAGCGATCAAGGCCAAGAAAAATATGGATTATTGAGTCGTTCATATCTGGCCTTCATGAGTACGATTTCAAGATACAACGACTGTCAATTGGCTCTCAATCAATGTTGTGCAACTGTACGATAACCCAATCAAACAGTGGCGTATTGAGAAGCATAAAAAGGAAGTTTTGTTGTCTAGAGCAATATTTTCCACTTAAAATGCACCAATCAGGTGAGCTTATTCCATCATATCTGACGCTTGCCTCAAGATCGGCAGAAATGGACCATTCCTTTTACACTGGCCATAGTTCACATAAAGGGGAGTGTGGGACAGACCGTCGTACAGGTAAAAGATGCGTGTTGGACTGATGCACAGGGACACGCTGTGCGGTATACTGGATACTCGACATACGGGATCTGGAGCGTTCTAAGGAGACAGCAGGCACCGGCCTCAACAGGTCGGTGAGACTTCGGTGTCTGCTGTCAAGACAGCAGGCACCGAAGTCAACGAGAATACCTGGCAGGCCGTCACAGTAAGCCCAAACACATTTGCACCTGCTTGAGGGCCTGAAACGCTGCTGAAACGCTGAAACTTGATACGCTGCAAGGATTCCAAACTTGCACCTGTGGTGGTCACGGTAAGCTTGCGTGTCCCACGATCATTAACCCTAATTTGTCCTCACCCGCATGCCCCTGTGCGTCACATGTGATGCTGGAGTCGCTCGCGCCATCGAAAACGCCTTCCACATCCTCAGAAGGCCCGCTGCTGGTAATCATGTGTAATTCAAACAGCGCGGCCTGAAGTGCAATAGTGATGTATAGCTACGACGCTGCACAACAGCCACTGAATAGCCCAGTTGTGCTCGTCGCCGGCCTGGCTGCGTGCGGGTGATTGATTACGCATTGTCCGCTTTTCCAAAGGCGTGCCGGAAAAATGGCACGCGAGGGAACAGTCGCGGAGTGGCGATCGACCGACCCAGGTCAAAGTGGGTCAGTCAACACCAACTCGCCTAGGCCCTGCGATGGTGCCAGGGAAACGTGTGACACGTAAGGAAACAAAAACAGAAGCCGTAGAGTTTTGACGAAATGGTTGGTGATAGCTGCCACCGAGAACAAACGGCGGGGGAGGGGTCGAGTGTGGAAATCGCGCTTACCCAAAGTCAGTTACAGAAAAGAAACGCTCTCCATTCAACGCGTCAGGTTAAAACGGTCATGTTTCTTTCGTCCGATTTTGGCCTGATGCTGACGCAGCGGTGTCCGTTTACCGCCGTGCTTACTCAGCGGGCTACCCGGCTTAGCGATGAGCCACAATGCTCAGCCACGGGTAAAACGAGCCAGCAACTGCAACATCCCAGCCCTGCGTGCTGCCTCTGGGCGAGGATCACTCGCGGCCGAGGAATCAATGGGCTAGTGTATGAGAAGGTGAAGTGTGCTGCCCTGTGGCACCTGCTGTCTGTCTGGGCCCTCTTTCCGGTGATCGCGTCACCGCCTCCTACATCCAAGCATCACACGATCGCTGACCTCGGCATCACCTCATCACAAGACCCGTGGCCGTAAGATGCGCCGCGTGTCCCGTCTGCGTCACCCACGCAGTGACGCGAGCTCCGGCGGGCTCAGCGCCCCTGATCGACACAGTGCCGCGAGCTCCGGCGGGCTCAGCGCCCCTGATCGACACAGTGCCGCGGCGCCGACGCCGACCAACGTCACCGGCCGTGTCACTGCCACGGCCCGTCACTGCATCGGTCCCGTGCGGCCCGTGACTGAACCGGTCCCGCGCGGCCCGTCACTGCATCGGTACCGCGCGGCCCGCCACTGCATCGGTCCCGCACGGCCCGTCACTGCATCGGTCCCGCGCGGCCCGTCACTGCATCGGTCCCGCACGGCCCGTCACTGCGTCAGTCCCGCGTGGCCCGTCACTGCATCGGTCCCGCGCAACCCGTCACTGCATCAGTCCCGCGCGGCCCGTCACTGCATCGGTCCCGCGCGGCCCGTCACTGCATCGGTCCCGCGCGGCCCGTCACCGCACAGGTCCCGCGCAACCCGTCACTGCATCGGTCCCGCGCGGCCCGTCACCGCCCCTGTCAGCTGCACGGCCGTGAATGGGGAGCCAGCCGTCAAGGGGCGCGCGGTGATCAACGATCGCACGTCCGGGCGCGCCGGCGAACACGGCCCGAGCGCCACCCGGACGAGGCGGCCAACGCAAACACAGGCGCAGCGGCGGGACGGGTGTGACATCGGCCGAGGCGGGCGCGCCGGGTGATAAGTGGCGAGGCAAACCCGCCATGGGTAGCTGCGGCTTTGATGTGCTCGGCGCTGTCACGTGGCCTGGCGCCCAGACAGCGATGGGTTTGGAGAAATAACCCGCGTCAACAGAGACCATTGATGTCCCGTGGCATTGTGCTTTGCAGGATCCTGGAATCAGGCTTAGTGTGACTTAGAAGTCGTTTTAAGCCGAACACCTTGGTGAGGAGCATAAAGAAACCGTAAGATTGTGTTTCTTTGAATCATTTTTGATGCAAGTTGGGCCACCTGGAGTTCGTTTAGAATCCTCGATTGACTCAGCAGAACAGCATCCATGCCAGCGACGTTCTCCATCGCCCAGTGGCAGTCCTTCCCATGGCAGTGACCACACTCGCACCGCCCAGCTGCAGCGCCGCGTCCGCTCCGCGAGCCGCCGGTCGTCGGCGGCGTCCGCACCGATGAGGGGCCGACACAGCCCGCCGGCGGCTCGGCCCGGCGGCGGAGGCGGCTCCGTTTTTGCCGGCTGTTTGTGTCGGCGCCGAGCACGCGCGCGGCGCAACAGCGGCCGTAGTGGCGCGCCGCTGAGGTGCGGCTGGCGGACCGTTTTTGTCAGGGCCGCCGTGGCGCGGAAGTCCAGCCGCGGGCGCGCCGCGGCCCTCCCGTCCGACGGCGGGACAATGCTCGCGGCGAACTGGGCCAAATAACGTCGGCGGCGGCGGCTGGCGGCGAGCGAATCCGTTGGGAGGCCAGGTGACATCACGTCTCTCGTCTTGTTATCTGGCGAGCAGCTGATGCGGTAGACGATCAACAAGGTCTGGCAAACCTAGAATCGCCTTTGTCATCGTGAGACCTGGGCTGGGAATCGCGTGAATGAAAGGTGCTCAGACACATTTATAAATGCAGTTTGCAGTCGATTATGACTCATACCAGTGTATGCAGCAGCTGGACAATGGTTCACAAACTAGGATTCACGGGCTCATGCTCACAATTCCAGTTGGCCCAAGATAATTTCATCCGCGCAGTGCCAGACTTGAACAAAATAGCAGCTGACGTGTGGTAGCCTGTCTGTAAAACATCAATCACAACCTTTGATCGTTTTACTTAGAACAAAGCAAACTTTTCCCCGGATATTGGAAGATGAAGGGATAACTCTTCTTCTCCCCTCCTACCATCCCACCCTTTCTGCATCACAGCAAAAAAGCAGATGAGAAGGAAACTTCGAAAGGCTGAAAAACGGCCTGTTCGCAACTCGAGCTGTAGACGTCTAATAAAAAAGCCTCCCGTTAATGCGTAGGTGGAGCATTCAGGTCGTATCTCACACCTCGCACCACTCGGGCCCGTAATAAAGCCGGCAGGCCCGCCGCCTGATTGCATGCCCAAAACGATGGGAGAGACGTCCGCCGTGCTGATGGGGCTGCTGGCGCGGGGTCAGCGACTCTTCGCACAGACCGCGCCAAACAACGGCTAAGTGTGCATGTAGATCAGACTACCGACTGGGACGGCATCAATCATAGCCGCCATTAGAACGCGCTCGCCAAATGGTGTTTCTGCCAATAAATCGCGGCGAATGGCGGTAATCGAGCGCCGCTGCGCGGATGAGCGGCGCCCCGGCTGACCGCGGCTTCTGAGGGTCGTCTCGCCTGGCGCCCGGTGATCTGCGGGGTCAACCAGGGCCACCGGACACCTGCGTCGGTCAGGTCAGCGGCGGTGGGGTGATCTGATAAGTCACTAGTCACAGGACACCTACGTCGGTCAGGTCAGCGGAAGTGGGGTGATCTGATAGGTCACCCGTCACAGGACACCTGCGTCGGCCAGGTCAGCGGAGGTGGGGTAATCTGATAGGTCACCAGTCACAGGATACCTGCGTCGGTCAGGTCAGCGACGGTGAGGTGATCTGATAGGTCACCAGTCACCGCACACCTACGTCGGTCAGGTCAGCGGCAGTGAGGTGATCTGATAGGTCACCAGTCACAGGACACCTGCGTCGGCCAGGTCAGCGGAGGTGGGGTAATCCGATAGGTCACCAGTCACAGGACGCCTGCGTCGGCCAGGTCAGCGGCGGTGAGGTCATCTGATAGGTCACCAATCACCGGACACCTACGTCACTCAGGTCAGCGGCGATGAGGTCATCTGATGGGTCACCAGTCACCGGACACCTACGTCACTCAGGCCAGCGGCGATGAGGTCATCTGTGGAATGTCGCCAGCGGGCAGCCGTCCCCAAGAACAGGTAGCTCCAGCAGACGCGTGTTAAAGAGGAGGACATTTCAGAGAGAAGCCCGTGTCGCAAATAATGCGGGATGAGCTCTATCATACCAGCTGGGACGTGTTGGTCTACCTACTGCCATTTTCTTACGATCATTTCACGTGCGTGACTTGAACACGCGCAACCGTGAGATGCCGTAAGCCTCCGCATTGGGATGCAGCTTGTTGTTTATCTGTTTTCTGCCAATGTGATCGCAATGCGAAGGCCTTTGTTGTGATTTCAAAAGCCCACGTTTTCAATCTTACAAGACGCTCCCCGGCGAAACCAGCGGCGCTGGCGGATTTCAGGACTCCAATAACTTCCGCCAACTCGCGTCGCCGTTATTGATCCAATGAGGCACATTTAATAAATCCACCACTGGCTGGCCGAACAGCCCCGCCGCGTTGTTTGTCCAATTTCAGCCCACCTGCCCGCCGCCAATGCACAGCAATCCTGCTTTCATTGCAACACGTCAGCCCGCGGCGCGCCTTTAAACGAACAATTGCGGCGCAATGCTCAA
>NW_023596746.1:11785006-11834734 GCF_011947565.3 Pollicipes pollicipes
CTCTCTCTCTCTCTCTCTCTTCTCTCTCTCTCTCTCTCTCTCTCTCTCTATCTCTCTCTCTCTCTCTCTCTATATATATATATATATTCTATTATTCTCTCTCTCTCTCTCTCTCTCTCTCTCTCTCTCTCTCTCTCTCTTCTCTTCTCTCTCTCTCTCTCTCTCTCTCTCTCTCTCTCTCTCTCTAATTATTCTCGAGTCTAAGCCACGCTGTCAACGTTTTGTCGAAAACTCTGCACTTCTTTCTTTCTTGGTAGCCCCAGACTGGACCCTAGTCCGCGACAGCTACAGTTGTCGCGAATGCCGTCGTTGTGACGAGGGCAGAATCTGCCGAGAGCCGTCTTCAGCTGTTCAGATCCAGAAGCATCTCTTTTTAGCTGTTTTAATCCGCACATTGCGGACCCGCACGCTTTAAATTGGCATACCTACTGGTAGGAATGATGTCAGTTCAAATAAACGTTTGTGGTTGGCATGGCCCGCGGCGAAGGCCATTTGCCGAGGAGCGCATTGGTTGAAGGTTGAATCCGTACGTCGCTGTAGACCGTGTGATGCTCCGTTCCGAAAGCTTAAGTGCGTCTCGAAAAAAGACACTGTGCTAAACCCTTAAGGATAGATCTAAAATCCAGCTTAGCGTTTCGTTAAATTCGCGCGATTTTGGTCATGCTTGTGCATCATTTTCGCCAATATGGCATTTCAAGGTTCCGTGGCATTTATCACGGAAATAATTTGGCGAATTAGTGTAATACAGATGTTGAGAGCTTACACGTTAGAAAAAGGAAGGCAAAGAAACAGCATTTCTTTCATAGTGATGGCAGAGAGTCCAATGAAATTTCTCCCGCAGGACCGGTTACTTCAGATAAAAATTCTGAGTTATTGAGAGGGATGTCAGGAAAAGTGACATCACCAATCAAATAGGTGGCGTCTGATCCAACGAAAAGTGAAAGGTACAAAAAGATGGCACGCTTCCTTTAACTTGAACAATGCTCTAATGAAAAACGACAACGGCCGGGATGGGTCCAAGACGTTCGGGGATGATTGCTCGGGCTGCTCGCCCTGTTCAGCTTAGGCAGTTGAGTGGGGGGGGGGGGGGGGGGGGGGGGGCGCCATCCACAGGTGGAAGAGACCAGCATGCCATGTTTTGTGTTTCATATGCACTTTCACCGCTGTCGCTCTCTCGCACGGCTCAGCTGACCGACGTGACGCGTTCGGTCATACCGTGAGACGGGATCAGCGCAGATCCAAACTCACGACAACCCGGGCAGGGCAGGGGCAGAGTGAGAGACGGCGGTGACTTGCAAGCCGTTTCTAGCTTGGTTTATCTTAAGATCACACCACACTGCGGTTGCGCTGCTGTGATGATCCTCTCCTTTCTTTCGACCAGGCAAAAATTGAGGATTTCGCTCACCCGGGCACCTTTGATTCGTCCCCCCCCCCGAACCGTTTCCATCGGCGGCCGCTCTGCAGACCCGTCTCGGTGAACACAGCCCCTTATCGCCGGATTTAAACGACACCCCACTTGCAAACCTGTCGTGTCCGTTTGACAGGACGGCCCGATAAGATCCAGATCGACAGCCGCCGGCCGGCTTCGTTCGTCGCTCTGCGCAGTGCGCCGCTTTTGCCGCAAAAGCCTCACGCGCCCGCTCCTCTCAAGCCATCGGGCCATTGGCCCCGCCGCCGAGATAATACCATTAGCGGACAGAACGGCGGTCCGGTCCGGTCGTCGGCAGCTAAGCCGTGCTCGGCGCGGGGCTACGACTTCCGGTTGGCGTGCGGCCGCGCGCCGCGCCGGCAGCAGCGCTGCGCTGCGTGCGGCACGGCTTGTCGCGTGCCACGCCTGGACCCCGGCGGGGCACGCGTTGTCGTGTGTCACCCCTGAACCCCGGTGGCGTGGCAGCAACGCGTCTGGTCTGCGGCGCCAGGCGCGTGGCCCGCTCAGCGGCATCGCTGAACAGTCGTGTATTTGCGAATGTGGTGCGTGCGTGGCAGAAGATGGCGGCAAAGAATAACTCGCGTGGTGGAAGCAGAGGGCAGCTCGCAGCGTCGTGAGCTGAACTAATGCTCGGGACACGGCGCCGTGACCTATTTAACCAGCAACGTGACAAACCGAGAAATCACCGAGAGCCTCCAGCGCTGATGCTGATGCCGCGCCCGAGACCGACCCCACGCTTGGCACCAGCCTGCGAGGGCGGCGTCGGAAGGCAGCAGTGGACGAACCGCAGGGCGCGTGTCCGCTGCGGCCTGCCGCCGCGGACGACACGGCATGACTCACGCCCACGGCCGCCGGTTGACGAGCGTCTGTCAGTCGGGACGACGTCTGCCCGCGCCGCTCCGCCGTCCCTGAATCACCCCGGGTAAACAGCGGCAGCGGCCGGCCCGCCAGCGCAGGCCCGGCGCACACCGGCTCTCCGCAGCCGTCCGCCGACGGCGCGGCCCGCCGTGAATATTTGGCCACCGGCGCGGCGGCGTTGTATACAGACGCGGCGCACGACTGCGGAGCCGCGGCGAGGCGGCGGTGCGGCGCCCGGCGCGCGTCGGGACCACCCGCCGCTGAGACGTCGCCGCCAGCGCGACCGGCAGTCGCGGGCTGATTTTCCGCTGTGCTCGCGAAGCCTTCTCGGTCGAGCGTTCTCGAGCCCAATTAAACATCACCGTCCCGGGCGCCTGTCAGGAGAAGTAAACGATTTTTGAAGACAAACAACAGCCGCGCGCTCTGCAGTGGGCCGCTTGCAGCGCGCGGAGAAAAAGCGGCGCGCGCGCAGCGGCCGCCGCGCCGTTTTTCGCCGATCTGCGCGGCGGTGGCCGCGGCCGCGGTTCGGCGCCTTTCACTGCAGTCGCGTCCGGCACGCAAGCGATGCGTCGCGGCGACGGTGGCATCTAATTATCGCCGGCTGGGGGACGCACGCGAGCGCAGCGACCGCGGTCCAGCCTCAGCGACTAGGCCAGGGGCGCCTCCAGCAGATTGAAGAGGGACGGGCCGTACGCGATACGCGTCGACAAGGCCAGTGGCGTTTCCAGGAAGGCCGGGGGGGGGGACAATCTGGGTGCGGCTGGAACCATGATCAGGTTGTGCTAATCTCTTCTCGAACGGGAAGCGATGAGCGCTGACGAAAGATGGCGTGAAGCACCAGCGACAATTACGCGACTGGATGGGGTTGCACGTTACGCTCGCATGAGGGTCAAGCGTGAGACGAAAATGCACGATGAGTCAGCGGAAACAGAAGAGTCGTCGCGAAGCGCCCACTCTGCTCCCCGTTCTCACCACCACCCCTTCAGGTGTACCATGCCGTCCGGGAGAGTCACACGGGCTTTAGAATGAGAGCCGGCGACCACACGTCCGCCACTATTGACCCAGCGTGCGTTTCCAGTTAATTGGATCGTTTCCCGAGGTAATTTCTTTTGTTAACTCTGGCAGTCGGTACACAGCGAGTGATCTATGGTCATTACCCGACCGTAGTTAATTGACTGGAGATAGCGGCGCGCCCGGCCCTATTCTAATAATTGCGGCCGCCGGAATTAAGCTAATTACTCGGCCGGCTACAACCGGAGCACTGCCACTAACGCCCGAGATGAAAGTATTCGTGACGGAGCCGCGCCCGCCGCCGCTATCAATGGCCGATCGAGCGCCCTCCCTGACTCCGCGGGCGCCGCCCGCGCCCTGGCGCGCTCGAGCGAAATCCGGCGGCGGCCCTTCGTCACGCGTCGGCGGACCGACCTGCTCATTTGCGTCGGCCGCATTCACTCGGCCATTGGGCAATCGACGTCAGCGGGCCTGCAGAGGAGCGTGACCCGGCGGTAATTGGCGGACCGCCGCCGCCGCCTCTGCCGCCACCGCGGCCGGCCGGCGCCGTCGCCTCCGTCGTTCGGCCGAGTGGCCGCCGCAAACACAGGGTTGCGTTTGCCCGCGTAAGTGACTGCGCGATAATTGAACGCGTCCCGGCGCGTTATATTTGGCGCCGACGTCTCGTCCCGTCTCATTAGCGGAGCAAACGTTGGCGCGTGGGTCGGCCGGATGCCGCGCGCGACCCCCGAACCAGCTGCGTCGCGACGGGCGGCCCCGCGCACCCCTCCCCGAACCCCCGCGCCGCACGCGTGAAGGACAGCATGCCGGGTCAAAAGGTCGCGCGGTTCTGACGCGCCAGGGGCGATGCAAGCGCGTACCTCTTCCAGACACCACGTGGGGAGCGAGTGCAGGACAGACAGAGGGTTACGAGGTCGCGCCGCCTGGACGGCTGAGGTGACGAGCGTTCTCTCCGCTTCTGATCACGTCCACGTGGGGGGGGGGGGGACACGCAGACGCATCGCAGTGCTTGTGTCCGTGTTCCGCTGTGACCTGCTGACCCTCCTCCCCTTGCCAGAAGAGCGCAGCGAGCAAACTGCGGGTCAAGAGGTCGCCGCCGCAGCCTGGCCCAGCGTCGGGACGTCTGGCCGATGTCCAGCGTCCTGCCCGAGGTCCGTTTCTCGGTTAGCCAGCTGGGTAGCGCGCACGTCGACAGGCAGACTTTTAAATTGTTGGAAGCCAGCCCATAACACTGTATAATCGCCGTGATCGACAGCCCTCTCTTCTCTGCACGTCCGGGCTGTCTGTCATCTCCGAAACGCAGCCAATGCCCAGGGGGCATTATTCCCGGAGCCAAGACGCCTGCTACTTACATGCGGGTTTCCCTTGTCTCCGATACTAGGCGACAAAGATCGGGTCTGCTGGGACACCGCCCCCTCCCCCCCCCCCCCCGCCCCGTCGCCTCCCCGCACGCAGCCTGGCAGGATTAGCCGCACATTGCCGAGGCGAGTCTGGTCTGTTGTGTGCTGATCCCGGCGTGGGCAGAGCGCTCTGTGAGCGGGCCGGCCGGAGATGCCAGCTCCGAGGAGCGTGGGGAGCACCGGACGGAAACGATCACTTCATTAAGCAAATCATCGGCTCGTTTCCGCGCTCCGCCACCGCCTCGCCATCTGCGGCGGGAATTTGGCGCGAAACGGCGCCGCGGTGCATGGCGCGAAACAAGCCGGAAGTCGGCTTCCGGACGGCGGCCGACCGCCGACGTGTTTGTGCCGGGCTCTGTTTACCGAGTGGGGAGTGAAGTGCAATCAGGAGTATTTCTGGGGCAGAGAGTTGATGGGCTACCACGTGTGGTCGCAGCGCCACCGTCCTCGTCCCGTCGAGGGCTGTTCACTGCGGCTCGAAATAGCATTAGGCTGCATTCCTCTAATTGAAAAGAGCCTTCCGGCTTCAGGACACGGTCAAACTCTGCGCCTGCCGTTTGTCACCACGTCTCTGCACGTAATTCGAAGCAATTAACGAGAACAAAAAATCGCGTCCTTAGTGGTAAGTTTAACCGATTGATGATTTACCCTGAAAACGCGGATGGTAACTGCCTCCCTCCGGATCAATGCTCCTGACCTACTGACAATGAATATTGGTTTGCCGCGGTAGCCGAACCGCGGACTCACCGCGGCGCAACCGCCGCCGAGGCGTCCCAACGTGCGAACACGTGCACACACGCGTGTATATAGCCCAGGGCGGTCCAGGGCGGGACCGCGGGTGCTGCCGAGCGTTCACAATATGAAACGTCACCAGACTGCGGGCGCTCTGACGTGACGTGACGTGACGTGACGTGACGTGTTCGCATTTGCCGGCGGTCGAGGCGGCCGCGGAGCCAGGACGAGCCAGGCCCCTGACCGTGTCCCTCCGCCCCCGACAGGTGGCTGCCAGCTGGAGATGTGAATCCGGAGATGGCCAGCCTGCAGCACCTCCTTCTGTTGGCCTCCCTGGTCGCGACATCACACCAGTTTGACATCCGTGAGTACATGTTACGAAACGCACCCATGTTTAGCGATGGATATATCGGCGTTTAATCGAACCGGACTTGGCCTGGTCATGTTTACAATTTGTCTTGTCATCACAGATGTTCACTCTTCACTCCGTTATACCAAACACCCACATCGAATTGGTTTACCATCCCGAGCTTTTGGCTCACAGACGCTTGAAGTGCGCCTTCCGACCGTTGCCGTGTCTAAGCGCACGGCACAGTTAGTGGCTTCACAAGATTTGTGGGCTCAGACCACCACGCCGAACAAAAGTCACCTGCGCCGGCGGAGCTGCAGCTCTGCCTGTGACCCCTCCCTCGGCCACGTCCGCGCCCGGGGAGCTGCAGCTCTGCCTGTGACCTCTCCCTCGGACACACACGCCCGCGGTCGGTCACGTCCTCGCCCGGGGAGCTGCAGCTCTGCCTGTGACCCCTCCCCCGGTTACGTCCTCCCCCGCGGAGCTGCGGTTCTGACTGTGACCCCTCCCTCGGTCACATCCTTGCCTGCGGTCAATCACGTCCTCGCCCGCCGAGCTATGATTCTGCCTGTTACCCCTCCATAGGTCAAGTCCTCGCCCGCAGTTGGTCACGTCCTCGCCTGCGGAACTGTGATTCTGCCTGTGACACCTCCCTCGGTCAAATCCTCGCCCGCAGTTGGTCACGTCCTCACCCGCGAAGCTGCAACTCTGTCTGTGACCTCCCCCCCTCCCCTCGGTCACCTCCGCACCCGCGGAGCCGTGGTTCTGACTGCGACCCCTCCCTCGGTCACGTCATCACCCTCGGTCAAGCACGTCGTCGCCCGCGGAGCTGCGATTCCGCCTGTGACTGCTCCTTCGGTCACCTCCCCGCCCACGGAGCTGCGGTTCTGACTGTGACCCCTCCGTCGGTCACGTCCGCGCCCCGCTGTGGCCGCTCTCCTCGAGCAAGCTCCAGTCCCCCGTTGTTCCAATGGGTCGCAGTCAGGTGCACAGATCCGGCGTGCGGCCCGTCGTAATTTATCCCCGGTCGGTTTAAATCACCATCGCTAATTGTTGGCGCGCGTGCACGGGCCCACGGCCGCCCCGGGGTTGCCCTCCGCCAAAACAGCGCGCCGCGACCCGGGGCAAGATGGCGGCCGCGGGCGTCGCCGCGGCCAATCTGTGCCTGACCGATAGCGCGACACGCCGTAAATAAACCCGCCATCCATTTTATCGGAGCCGCCAGCCGTCAGTTTGTGTATTTGTGCTGCAGCCCGGCCGCGGCCGCGTCTGTTTGTTGAAACGCAGTGTCGCCGCAGGTTGTTTACTCAAGGTGAATTCACTAAAACCTGGCGATCACGCCCGAGCCCGGCGCACGGCGCCGCTTGAGCCGGGTAATCGCAGCACGGGACAGGCTAAGCCGGCCGGAGGCGGCGCTGACGTCACCGATATGATTGGGTGATTCCTGTCAACGATGCGTGTGGGAGACCCTGTACATTGCATCATCCGCTTCGAGCACGGGCAAGAACACCTCAGCTGATCCGCTCAGCGCCAATTCCTGTCGCTCCGTTTGACGTCGTGTGCTGTAAACACAAGTGAGCCAATAGATATCGCTTATTTGATCGATAGCACAGCCCTGGAGGATGTTAACATTATCCGCGGTCTGAGCGGTCATTTCGTTCGAGAACCTAACATTTGGGCTGCATGCCGACTTAACGATAGAGGAGGCTCGCCGGGCGCTAAAACTCTTGATTCGCTCTTTCCAATACCTCACGACTCTTGTAGCGTGATTTGGCAGGGAGCTGTCATAGGTCATGCAGACAGTTCTTGCAGTGCATTATACACAGAGCACATGTGTTTGATCTGACTTGAACTCACATTCGTATTAACGCACAAGTTTCCGATCTCCGCTTTAGCTGGATATTTGTCCCATCTCAGTCGCCGTCCCATGTCGATCTCCGTCACATTTCGATCTCCGTCCCATCTCGATCTCCGTCCTCAATGGATCTCCATCCCATCCCAATCTCCGCCCTATCTCGATCTCCATCCCATCTCAATCTCCGTCTTAAATGGATCTCCATCCCATCCCAATCTCCATCCCGTCTTGATCTTCCGTCCCATCTCGATCTCCGTCCCGTCTCGATCTTCAGAATCATGTTAACTTAAAAGCGTGTAACCCTTGCAGGACTCAACACAATGTCCCGGATTTGCACGCTATTCCTCAAGGAAAGATACACTCATCGTTTCTGTTAGCCTCCTTTTCACTGTTCGCTCCGCCATACGCAGACCGTCGTCTGTCGCTGCTGCAGACACCTTTAGCTCGAGTCAGCAATGCTAGGCACAAATTGTATGCCAAGCAGACGGAGTCTTATCTTTGCTTCTTCGCAAGCGTGCCAATGTCGATGCATCTCACGCTGGGTTTATGCATTCCGCCTGGAGGTGGTTACGTTTGACTTGCCGATATGGCCGTAGACGCGTAGCTTATTCAATGCGTGTGGAACTGTATGTGGTTTATTTTTATCGTCTGGGCGTCGGCTGTAATGGATGCCGCCCGTTAGCGACTCTGTGTTTACATTCAACTAAGTTAATTTTTTGTTACAAGAAAGAAAGGAATCGGGCTCCTTCGAGTTTTTCGGTGATTTTTCGGTGCCGTGGGGTTGGTGTTCCCATTGACGCAAGGAGCGACTTTTCATTTTCCAGGCTAAGTGATCTTATAAACCAAATCTTGGCTATACTGGCTTCATGACAACTTACTTCATAACATCACTGAACCAGCGTCTGATGGTACATGTAGGTGGATTAGTGTTACCTTAAGAGATCCGAACTGCATATTACGCTCACACATATACAGGCAAAATATAATGAGCTTCCATGGTATCTCACTTATATTTGTACTGAGCGCTCCCTTCAAGTTTCAGTTTCTTGATTACACTGTCTTCTCCATGAGCTTCCTCGCAGAAACCACCGCCGCCGCAGCCGCGGCCTATTAATTGATCATCAGGTTGTTCCAGTTTTGTTTCTCTGATCCACAATGCCCACTGTCATTCATATTTGTTCTCAGACGTTCTCAAATGTTTTAAGACGCAGTTCCGGTCTTATGTTTTTTCTCTCTCTTCTTTTCTTTTGAACTTGTCCGTTATATCATTCCATCCATGGTGTCAATCCTTCCGCAAACTCTTCTTCGGCGCCGCTTCGTTTCCAATTTTGCTTCTCCGTTATCACCTTAGCATCCAGCTGGGCTTCATGTGTGTCCGTCTGCCTGGCTTCACCACGCCTTTCCCGTACCGGTATGACGTCATTTGACGGCCCTTTTCGTCTATCCCCGCGTTGTCTATCGGGGGCCGGATTCGGGCGCTTCCTTCCCAGCGCTGTCCGTATTCTGCCGGCCGACAGCACGACAGCTTATCTCCAGTCCGCCGCCGCCCGTTCGGCCATGGTTTCATCAGGTCAGATCATGCTTTGTCATTCCCCTTGTCCCCCTTCGATCGTCCGTCCTTTGACGTACTCAGCCTCTTCTCGCCTGCCGTGCGTGGCGAGGAAAAACCTCGCGGAATGACCCGCAGGACCTCGCGGACCGAAGCGGCGCTTCCCGGAGCGCCTCACCCTCCCTGTGCCTGTCACTATCGCCACCACCGCCGCCGCCGCCGCCTCGTTTCCAATTCTGCCAGCGTGCGGCGGCCGGCTGGTCGCTCGCCCCCCCCCCCCTCCCTCCCGATCGGGTCTCTCAGTCTGTCGCGGTATGCGCACGCGGAGCGGGGCGGTGACCCGGTCTGTCGCTCGTCCCGTCCCCTCGCTGGGGAGGACAGCCTCCGTTCGACGCAAGGCGACCAGCCCAGGTCCAGTTCTGCCCAGCCCCTCGCTGGGGAGGACAGCCTCCGTTCGACGCCAGACGACCAGCCAGGTCCAGCCCTGCCCACAGCCGCTCTCTGAGCTTTCCATTCGGCCATCAAAACAGCGCTCTTTGAGCGCTCCCGTGGCGGTTTTTAAGGCGCGATTTAAAGGCGAAAGATCGGACAGAGAGCCGTTCCCACTATTGCGGTCTGCGCTTAGAACCAAACAGGCTCCCCCTGAAACCGCAAGACTGGCCTGTCCCAGACGAATAGGGATCCGCCGTCAAGGGGGGACGGATCAGAGACCCACAGACTCAGACGCTCAGGTCACGGACCCTGGAGCACAGGGACATAGATAGCTCAGGAACCTCCGCACGCAGACAGTGGTCAGTAACCTGCAGATACATAGACACAGATCAGGGGCCTGTGGCCGTGGGGGCGCAGGTCATGGCCCTGCGCCCGCTCGCCCGCCGTCGGTGCTGACTAGCCGCCTGCCGGATAGCTGACGCCGTTTTTGCGCCGGTGTCATCCGGCCCCGTGGGCGGCGCCGTCTGCCGGACGCCGTGAGAGCGCGACGCTGATGAGGGGTTCTGGTGCGCGCTGGCACACACATAAAGCGCCGATTGTTCGCGTTTGGCCACCGCCGCCACGCTTGCCGATCCCCCTCCCGCCCCGCCTCCTCCTCCCACGGCCGTTCACACCCACGCCCGTATACGGGCCAAATATGGCAGGCGACTGTCAGGCCCCTAAGCTCCCAATTCGGCGGCGGCTTGAGAAGACACACACTACAAACGGCCGCCTAAAAATACTCGACGCCAATAGCGCCGCTGTCACGGCGTGGTTCGCCACCATCCTTCAGTTGTCCGTGATAACACGTTCTGAACACAGTGGCGCTTGAGGAGCCGCTCTGTTGCGGTTACCAATGACGACAGTTTACGATGCAGCTGGCTTTTTATGGTTCATTTGACGGATTCCAGAAGTTTTTCGGTGTTGTACAGGCTAATCGAAGTGGGGAAATTTAACTGCACTTTCCGCAGGTTACGCCAACTGAGGGACTACGGTATTCGTGTGATGTTTTCACTGGTTGGAATGCCGATTAGGCATTTCGGGCCCTTTTTCATTTCTAAATGCCACCACGTCCGAATCGGTATCAGCCTTGCAATGAGTCCTGCGTGTTGCGAACTAGCACACGCATCACAGATCCGCCTCAGTTATCGATACGCTCCGCTGTGGAAGTAGGACAACGACAGCATGTCCACGGTCGTTAATGAAAGACACTGAATGTGGGCTGGTGTTGCCTTTTCGTATTGGGTTTTGGGGTGGAGCGCTAGGAGATACCCGGCGCCGGCTGAAGGCGTGCTGAACCGATAAGAAATTACTGTGTGGAGTTAATCCCCCCTGGGGCATTGACGGCATCCATAACCGGCTGCTGCCTGCTGTGGATCTTCAGCTGCTGCGCTTCATTCCAAAGCCCTACGCCTGTTGTTAAGGCCCATACGTCACCAACTCATCCCTGAACTCGACCTGGTCTGGCCTGGTCCGGCCTGGTCTGGTCGGCAGCCGCGGTCCTGGCGCGACCTCCTCCGGTCCCCGGCTGGGCCCACGTTGCCTGGACCCTCTGCGGTGCCCGGCCGGGCCCACGTCGCCTGGACGGCTTCGGCCGCGCCGGTGTCCGCGGTCCGTCCGTGTCCGCCGGACGTCCGCGGAGGAGGGGCGGCAATCGATCTGCGACGGTGTCGCCGCGCGTCAGGCGATGATGTAGCGGAAATTGGACTGGCCCGGGCGCGACGCGCCGGCGGGGCCGCGTGGCTGCCATTCCGGAGCTGGCCGCACCCCCGCCGCCGTCTCCTCCGTCCGGCGGCGGCGCCAGCGCGGTCCCATCGGAGGACCTCCGCGGAAGGGGGGGGGGGGGGGGGTACCGGCTCCTGGGGTGCCAACCACTGCAATATAGGTAATACAACACAATGATGTAGGTGCCGGGGCAGGAAAACTGACTCAGCCACAAGTAGAGCACAGTCACCTTAATTACGAACATACGCACCGCGGACTCATGACGCATGAGTGACGCAACATGATCGTATTAGCCCCGTCATTACGTTTGCTCCATGACGGACGGGCGAATCGAAAGTTGAAGTGAATGGAGGCATTTCGGACTCTTAAGCCTACGCAGTGCGATTTCAAAGTTTGTGGGTTGGTGATTCTGTTTTGCGAAAACTGCCCGTCGCCGACTGGACTAAGAGAGACAGACAATCGCGAACGATATGACTACACTCATCCCCTGGCGTCAAACTCCCCCATCACATGCCCCGAAACAGCCTGCCCCAGCGACGCATTTTCGAAAAATGAGTTTGGGGGGGGCTGAGCAGTACAAAATGACGCAACCTACCCAAAAAATTGTCACAAAACTGGTTTCCTCCAGATCCGGATAACTTTCTTCCCAAAGTTGAGTGCCGGAGCCCAAGTTGAGAGAGGGGGGAGGCTGAAAACCCCCAACTGAAAAAAGAAACTAACACCCCTGGCCCTACCGGAGCATTTCTGCTTTGTCCCAGATGACCCACATTCGACGTCCTCCCTCCCTCTCCAGGTCGCAAACCAGCGACGGCACACGACGTGGGCGCTCCATAAAAGTTTTATATGGCCGATAGATGGCGCCAGGTGTGGAGAACAAATGAGTGCGGCGTGGAGCGATCGGGCCATGTGATTGGACCAGACGGCCGGCCGGAACTACGTCATTACCGGCCGCCGGCCAAGCGCCCTCGCGGAGCCCCAGTTATCACTTATTTGGTGGTCACAGGTGGCTGTTAGTTGGTAACAAATACAGGTGTTTGCCCGGTCGCCTGTATTACACCTCATCTGTCATTCACTGGTGTGTAATCTGGGGCCGGTTTTAGAGTATTAGGAGGGGGGGGGGGGGGCATCAACGGAGCGTTGGCCCCGGTTACTCCGCGCAGGAGTGTGACGTTTGGCGACCGGCAGCGTGGATATTTTTTTGCGTTTCATGGTAATGGAGGCCCTGGCGCTGTGTTCGCAGAAGGCCGAGTGGGCCTATCATTCACCCACTTCTTTGCTCAATGGTCTAAAACAGCATCAATCCCGCACAAATTGGATAATGACGTAATGAGTCATGCTGGGCTATGAAAGATAAGCGACAACCGACGATGGCAGTACAAAAAGGACGTGGATAAATACAGTTGGATCATTCATCTCTGGTTTGGAATTTGAATGACGGCTCCTTTCATATGAAGCTACGTTTCAATGTCCTAACACATCTTGGACTCTTGTGGTTCGTCTCCATGCAGGTCGTCATTAATAACCAGCAGCTGGGTGGCTGGAACATGAAGCATGAACCCAGCGCCGCAACCAGAACCAAATAAGCCAAACTAAACTGGTACACTGCCATGTAAATAAACGACCGAAATGCAAACGTAAACATCACATTTCCCGAACGAACTGAACTGAATCCGGGCAGCAATGAATTCAGCAGTTCCCCTGGACTGGGTTCGATCCCCGGTCTCGTCGCCGCCCTCCCGACGGCGCTCGAGCCCGTGCTGCCCCTCCCTCGCTGACGCTGGCCGTCCGTTTCAGGCGAGTGCGATGCCGCACTGGGCATGGAGTCGGGCGCCATTCCGGACTCGGCCATCACGGTGACGTCGTCGTTTGACCTGGCCCGGGTGGGGCCGCAGCACGCCCGGTGAGTTCCGGCCACGGCGCCGGCGGGGCAGGGGCCGGCGACGACGGGCAGAGGCCGGGGTATAGGGTGCCGGTAGTGTAGTTAAAGCGTCTGGGAAACCAGTGGTACTGGGTTCGACTCCCCGCGGTGCCCGCCCTTCCTGCCAGGGTGAGAGGCAGGTGACGCTATATAGCCTCAGCAGCTGAGTGCGTCGTAAAACTCAAATGACCCAGGCGGGTAGAGGGCGGCGACGACGGGGCAGGGGCCGGTGACGACGGGGCAGAGGCCGGCGACGACATCAGAGGGCCAACAGGGATGGCTGGGTGCCGAGGCCGGTCTCCCGCGAAGTTCAGATTTTGACGGTAAATGAGCGGAGATGCGTAGCAAGACTAACCTAAGCAAATCAAAGCTTGCTGTTACTGTCATTCACAGTCATTGTCAGAACAAAACATGCTTTGGAATAATTTATTAGTTCTGATGATTCCATATGTTATCGCGCTATATGACGGCACAGTAGACGTATCCCAAAGCCCCGGCAACTAAACTAACTAAGCCCTGGTGAGCGCTACAGGACTGGACAGTCACGGGACCAGGAAGCTCAAATCATCATGGCGAGGGGTGACTGGGGAGGGGAAGCGGGATGAGGGCAGAGGGGGGGGGGGGGGGGGGGCGGAGAAAGCCGTCGCACAGGCAGGACACGGTCGTTCTGGTGCCGGAAAGGAGAAGGCAATGAGAGCGTCAGGCGGTGCAGTACTGAACGCTATCACGTAAATCGACCGATGGAAGATCACCGGATGACCTACGGTTACCCAGCGCACCAGCGGGCGGGCGGCATGACTGGAAGCCACAGTCGCGGACGATGCCATGTTCGGTGGTGATCCTTGCGGCTAGATCGTGTGATTGCCCGAGTTGACTCACACCACCTCCCAGACCAGTGGCTGAGAACGACACCAGTTGGCCGAGAAGCTGGGGCCGGCGCGCCTTTCGCAGACGAGCAGTAGCCACTAGCCCAGCTGCACAGCACAGTGCGAGACAATAGCGAGCAGCCACGCGGCGCGGTTACAAACGGCTCGGTCAGCGGAGCGCCGCTGGCGGGGCCGATCTATGCGTCCCGTCGTTTGCACGCCGCTCGGTGCCCTGAGCGCCGCCCATTGTTCAGATGATGGACGGCTCGCCACTGCCGTTCCTCAGACACGGAGATCGTGTCGGGCGTCGCAGCCATCTGTCAGAGGCCGGGCTGATGACGTCCCGGCCTGTCAGCGGACCACTGCGACCCCGCTGGGGGTCCTCTCACGCTGCAGTGATCCCCTGACTTTGCAGCGGGTACCCTCACTCTTCGACAGACCCCACTGCACGCGACGGCAGCTTCTGGCGCATTATCAAATCTGCGGAACTGCAGTGGGTCCTCATACCCTACAGTGGGTCTCCTGAACCTGGTTCTGCACACCTGACGCTGTCGTGGTCCCCAAGATCATGTACCCCCGTCCCCCTGTCTGACTCTGCAGCTGACCCCCCGGCCCAGGAGCTCCAGTGTCGCATGCGGGGTCAGCAGACGTGCTGTCACTGCTGGCGGCCCTTCGGTGGCGTCAGCGGCGCCGGCGGCACCAGCAGTGTGACACCGCCAGGCTGACTCACCGCGCGCCGTCAGCTGCCCGCCAGAACGGCGCCACCGAGCGCAGGACGCCAGTCGCCGCCAGCTGATCGGCAGAACGGCGCCACCGGGCACAGGACGCCAGACGCCACCAGAACGGCGCCACCGGGCGCAGGACGCCAGTCGCCGTCAGAACGGCACCACCGGGCGCAGGGCGCCAGTCGCCGCCAGCTGCCTGCCAGAACGGCGCCACCGGGCGCAGGACGCCTGTCGCCGTCAGAACGGCACCACCGGGCGCAGGGCGCCAGTCGCCGTCAGCTGCCCGCCAGAACGGCGCCACCGGGCGCAGGACGCCTGTCGCCGTCAGAACGGCACCACCGGGCGCAGGGCGCCAGACGCCGCCAGCTGATCGTCAGAACGGCGCCACCGGGCGCAGGACGCCAGTCGCCGCCAGAACGGCGCCACCGAACACAGGGCGCCAGACGCCGCCAGCTGCCCGCCAGAACGGCGCCACCGAGCGCAGGGCGCCAGTCGCCGCCAGCTGCCCGCCAGAACGGCGCCACCGGGCACAGGGCGCCAGTCGCCGCTAGCTGCCCGCCAGAACGGCGCCACCGAGCGCAGGGCGCCAGTCGCCGCTAGCTGCCCGCCAGAACGGCGCCACCGAGCGCAGGGCGCCAGTCGCCGCCAGCTGCCCGCCAGAACGGCGCCACCGGGCACAGGGCGCCAGTCGCCGCCAGCTGCCCGCCAGAACGGCGCCACCGGGCGCAGGGCGCCAGTCGCCGCCAGCTGACCGTACGCTCGGTACCGGGACGCGCGGGCGCATGCGACGGGGCGCCAGCTGAGGGTGGCGGGAGAAAGAATTATTGGTGTGCTCCCTCAAGGTGGCGCGCGTAAGGAGGAAGCGGCATTGGAATTGTGGGAGCAGAGGAGGCTTCTCCTCGTTTAGCGTTTGGCAAGCGTGTCGTTCGGTGTCAAAGCTAATTACTGCCGACATGCAGCGTCCTTCCAAAGCTGCGAAGGTCAAAAGTCTTCTCCTGACTTTGTCCAAAGAACATTATTTCCGCGTGACAGTCGTCTTTGCAGTCACCCTTCACTGTGAGCAGTGAACAGTGAGCTGCTTTACTCGGCCTGGTATCACATGCGCTGATGTAGATAATGTATGCAGACATTCTCTCCCTATGTTCCACACATGCATTCACAGTCCTTGGCGTTCCTGAGAGTTTAAGCAGGCTATCTGGCGGTGGAATCAGACGGCACGCCCAATCACTATCTCGTGACCAGCTGCGGTCGGACTGGTCATATCAAGAAGCCATCGTGAGATTCAGCCGAACTGGTGGTATCAAGCTTCCATCGCGAGACTCGGCGAGCACGAGCAGGCTCATTTGGGGATCAAAAGACATGGAAAGAACCAAAAGAGCAGGACGTAAATGTGAAAGATGAGTTGCGCCTTCGAACTTCGGACGAGAACGTGTGCACTGCGCAGTTCCCAACCCGCCTTCGATCTCTGTCCGTGCTGATAAAACACGGCAACTTGTCGGAATGGTCGGATTCGCCGCCGAACCCAGACGGTCAATATCACAAAGCGGCCCGTTACAATCCACATATCAGTTGTCAATGCCTCAGCGCGTTCAGTTTTGGCAGTCACGTGTTGGAGCTCGAAAGATCAATAAATCACAGCGTTATTTCTTTCAGGACATAATGGCAGCCTTCACAATTTTCTCATCTGCTGTGCAGTTCCTCACACCAGGGAACAGTTTTGTTTTAATGGTACGGTACATTTATGCTTACACGGGCATGTCCAACATGACATGGTACATGCTATCCAGGATTCTAACATTGAAGACAACCTGCCGTCAGTTGCAAGAAAATGCCAAAAAAAAAACCCAGCCAGTTAAGAGAAAGTCACCTGGCTATGTCATTACACTGCTCTGGCCGTCCAAAGATTCTGCACCGCCGTCAGCCTGCAGAACGAACCCGCGAATCCGGGTGCAGGCGCAAACCACACATTACCCTTGCATGCCGGGCCAGCGTCTAAAAACGCCTGGCCATCCACCGGAAGCGTTCTCATTTTTGTCTGTCTGCAGGCTGTGACACATGCGCAGCGACTGAGGGCTGTCCGTTGTTTGCAAGCCAATGACGTGATCATTGACGATAGCGCCGCCGCCCCGCGGTGCTCAAGGGCGGATCCAGAACTCTGCTTTGAGGGGGATATTTATTTTATGTCCCCCCCCCAATGGGATGGGAGACTGGGCGAGGTGGAGGTCTGATGCCCCCTACGCAAATGTTGACATTTGATTTATGCAACAACAGCATACATGACAAAGAACCACGTTTTCTGACCATTGCCATGAGTTTGGGCCGCGTTCAAGCTCTCGCAGACCGGAATGTTCCCGATGTCCTGACAGGACGGGGACCGGCGTCCTGACCGGACGGGGACCGGCGTCCTGACCGGACGGGGACCGATGTTCTGACCGGACTCGGACCGGTGTCCTGACCGGACAAGGACCGATGCCCTGACCGGACGGGAACTGGTGCCCTGACCGGACGAGGACCGATGCCCTGACCGAACGGAGCCCCCAAGTTTTTCCTGCTGGCGGGGTCGTCACGTGAGTCTCAAGGACGCCACTGCCTCACGCCTCCTCGGGCTCGCCCCTGGCCGAGCTTGTGCAGCGAGCAGGCGGCTAGTGTCCTGACCCAGCCGGACTTCGCCCGGCATGGCCAGCCTCTGTTTGGGGGCGGGGTGGACCAAAAGTGGACATTGGTAAGGAGCGCTGTGCAGCTACCGTGAACTGTGCATGTCCACGTTGGGCGATAATGAACAGAACACGCGGCAGCGCAGCCAGGCAGTCTTACAGTTCTTTGCCTTTAAACACAGGCCTGCAGCCCAGGACAATGAAACAGGGCTCCAGTTGCGGTTGGATGCGATTGCGATCAAAGCGCCGGTGCCAGTGTTTTTGTGTCGCTGGCCTATTTTTAGTCTGCTTGGTGTGGAGGAAAGGAGGCTTTCCTTTTCCCTGACCGTTATTGGATCACATAAATGAAAACAACAGGAAATGGCCTTTAATGAATAAATAGCACCTCACACAAAGCGCCCATATTAAGTCAGAGACTTTCAGGTGACGTTCCAACATTTGTACTGTGCAAAGTGTACAATACGTCCAGTGCCATAGTGCAGTATTATTCAAGTAATGTACTTTGCAACGTATAGTGTTTGACATAGAAACATTGAGTGTTAGTGATTTGTACTGCAAGCCAGACTGCAAGCACTTCCACAAAATGTATTGTCCCTTTCCGAAAACACACAGAGCTCCAGAAGGGCGTTCTAGATCTATCGTGACTCAAAGAAACATCTGAGCTGTGATGGCGAAAAGCTCGTCGTTCTTCATCTGACCGGACGTGTCACGCGGCCTGTCCACCGACGCTCCGTGTGTTCCATGTCGTGACCTAACCTCACTCCGACAAGTCCTGCCGCGACCAGGCCGCTGACCTGGCCGCTTAGCGTGACCTGACCCCGACCTGCCGTGCTCCTCCACAGGCTGAACGTGGACCGGGACGGCGGCGCGTGGTGCCCGGACCGACACATCAGCAAGGGCATCCGAGAGTACCTGGAGGTCGACCTGACCCGGGCCCAGGTGGTCAGCGCCGTGTCCATACAGGGCCGCTTCGGCAACGGCCGCGGCGTGGAATTCGCCGACCAGTTCACCCTCGAGTACTGGCGGCCGGGCCTGACCGCCTGGCGCACATACCGTCAGTGGAACGGCACGGAGGTCAGTGAGGGGTGCCCTTCCCCACGTGTCAATCACGCGGGAATGCGGACAAGCAACGTCCCGATTCGACGCTGGGTGGTGGGATTCTAAAGGGGTCGTCAAAGGAATTATGGACGGCCGGTGTGGGTTGCCACATACTGTGCTCGTTGCTTGCAGCATCGTTTGAAAGATGTGTTGGGTAATTGAAGGCGTTGTAGGCATTTGTGCACGATTGCAATTTGTTGGTCTTTAGATGTTTATCGACTCGTGCCACTATATTGCCCGTAAGTGTCGCAGTCGTGATGAGGTTGTAAGCGAAGTAACGAATGTATCTCAGCGATCAGCGGCGCGGTCGGAGTCCAGTTTTAATGAGACGAACCGAGATGAAAAACAATGTCCACCGGCCACGCTGGAGGTTGGACCAACCTTAATTAACTAGTGTCGTGTCTGAGCTCACCACCCTGACTCTTGTTCCGTATCCGCCACCCATGCTCCCCCTCCCCCCCCCCCCCCCCCCTCCTACCCGCTGCAGTGCTCGCGTCCCGGCCGCACGTGCCTGACACTGCCCCTGGCGCGTCGCGCAGGTACTGCCGGGCAACGAGAACAACTATTTGGCGGTGCAGCGGCGGCTCGTGCCACCCATCTTCGCCACGCGCCTGCGCCTGCTGCCCTACAGCGAGTACGCCCGCATGGTCTGCTTGCGAGTCGAGCTGCACGGCTGCAATAAGACAGGTCAGCCGTCGCTCCGCCCCGCCCCGCTGCAGGGCTGACTTCGGCCCGGCAGCGCTGATGAACCGTGAAACTGGGGCAAATCGTTTAATTAGATGAATGGGTGGACGGGTGTTGTGGCGCAATGTAACGGTCCGGCCGTGGCAGTTTGGGACGGCGGTGAGGCTGGAGGAACGGGCGCAGGAAACTGCATCGATATGAGTGCCGTTGAAGCAAGGAGGAAACCAACTTATCTGGGACTTTCACAACCGACGAACTTGTGGCTCGATGTGGAGCGGTGCGGACTATGTAGGACTTCTCAGCGCCACCACGTGTTTTTCAGATAGCTCGAGTCATTTTACCTGAAAGAGCATCACCCCTTAATTGTAACCAGAGACAAGTTGCATCTCATGAGTTCATTGACTGGACATTGGACACAAGATACCACGCGTCCAAGTGTTCGATACGAACCTCTAACACATTCGTCGTGCGCAGTTTCCACGCTAGTTGTATCGCCTTATGAATGCCTCCTGGCCAGCAGATGCCAGCCTTCTCACTTCATTTGTACATATGGTGACACGCGGCACTTTCTCCGGGGCCACCGCCGCTGCGCGAGCACGCATTTCGACGGGAAGTGGTCTGGGGGGCCGGGGCCTCCGCCGCTGCGCGAGCACGCATTTCGACGCGAAATGGTCTGGAGGGGCTCTCCGACGCCGGCGCACTGAGCTGTAATGGACTGGCCAAGCTGCGTTGGCGAAAAATGCGCCGCAAAAACGCGCCGCAACATGACCGCCGCTGACGGATCCTGTCCAGAGTGGGGTCCCAGACACGGGCCGGAGTGGGATCCCAGACATGGCCCGGATGGGATCCCGGCGCTGGGCTGAAAGGGATCCCGGGCGCTGGGTCGGATGGGATCCCGGGCGCTGGGCCGGATGGGAAACCGGGCGATGATCACGAAAGTGTCCCGGCACACTACTGCATGGCTTGGCCGGGGTACGCATGTATCGCCGGGCTAGATGGTGCCACCGAAGTAAAGTGTCTTTTACTACGGACGCCTTGTGCGAACATACCGTTATAACTGTGCACTGACACATCCAGCAAGAGGTACAGCGCCGCAGTACGGCTGCGCTCTTCAGCCCAGATTAAGCCGGCGTGCCGCGGCCGGCGGCCGCATGAATCAGCGCCGCTGTGTCATCAACGGCGGCCGTGAAGGGTCGACCGTCTGGGCGGTTTGAATAAGCTCCGGCGATTATACGGCCCAAGGAGCTGTCGAGTGCGAGATGGCTGCCGGCTGACAAATGGGCTGACTCACTTCTGGAGGCGCCGTCCAGGACGCTTGTCTCAGCTGTTTCGAACAGCGTGTCACCCCGGCTGATCAAGCCTTTTTCTTTTGAGAGGGTCAGTTGCATGCGGGATCTGCACACGCTCTCAGAATGTTTCGGTCCGGCGTAAGCATGCATATACTCGCTGTGTTCATATACGCACTTCGTCAGAGGCTCACCCTCAACCTCAAATGCTCGCGTATCTGGAATATATCTGCATCCCATCGCTACCATGGCAACAGGAATGGCTCGGATGGCCATGAGAGGGGAAAGTAACGCATATTTGTTGAAGTATTTGTGACACGTGAGAGGTAGCGCACGGTCGTAGGCGATGTTTGGTGTTGTCACTGCGGCGCGGCATTTTCTCGTCATCGTCACCATTGCGAGCAATTACCGATTGACTTGCAAATTGTTTCTCATGGAGGCTGCAAGTCACTGCAAAATCCAGCAGGCCTCTGCTGTGCAGAATTTCAGCACTTTTTTCCGCGACGAGATAATGACGGCCGAAATCCTCGTCCTTTGTCTGCATTCACTTGTGCTATCAGAGGGTTGTGATAATTCTGCACAGCAGCGGCTTGTTGCACCTTATCAATTCTGCAATGACACACTGTGAATATCACGCAGTATTCACCCTCTCTGCGGAGATTTCCGACTCGCGCCGCTGAATCTCAATGGCCGTTAATGTCTCTGTCCCGAGACCCAGCCCAGGTTTGCAAGGCGGGGAGCTACGGCAAACGACACCGTTTGCTGCCCAGACCCGCTGACCGACCGCCGCAGTCGGATTCGTCAGGATTACTCACCAGGCGCAAGTGCGACGCCGCGTCGCCCTTTAAACCGGCTCCTCCTGACGGACGTCCGAGTTCGACGGCCGATGCCAGCATGAAAGAGCCCCTCTCGTGCTGATGCCGGACGTGTAGCTGGCCGCTCACTGCGTTTCGGTGTTGAATTACAGACTTTTTCTGCTCCTAACAATAGAAAGGCTTCGCAAAAGGCCGTTGCGTATATGCCTCCGTGGACATACCGTGCAATTCTCTTTTGTCAAAGCCGGAGGCCACACCGCACATTACGCTTAGTGCATGGCGCATGATGTCGGACAGGTCGTATGCAGACTGTGGGCCGTGCAGCACCAGCAGCGACATTTTGAAATGACTGGACAACAATAGGGACCAACCATACGCTTGAAATCAGTCCGGCAGCGGTCGAGATTGTCGCTGCCGGACTTTCCGAGCCTCCCTGAATCGGATGTCTGGAAATAATAGGGTGGTGCGTTCCAGCTCGCGTCGTCCTGTTCGACTCTGTACACGGGCACCACCAGCCCGTCACCTTTCCCAACAGCCTCTGACCGGGCTCCACCTCTCGCACGTCGCCCGTGACCCCGTGACCTCTGCGGTGACCTCGCCTCCCTCCACAGACGGGGTCGTCTCGTACTCGGCGCCGCAGGGCGAGAGCCGCTGGCCGGGCGTCGAGCTGACCGACCGCACCTACGACGGCCTGCACGACCAGGGTCAGCTGTACGGCGGCACCGGCCAGCTCAACGACGGCACATACGGCGGCGACAACTTCAGGCAGGACCGTGGACACGGCAGAGGTGGGTCCGCGCGCACGCTCCGCCCGTACCCTCGCTTTGGCCAGGTGGAGACGACGGACACTCAGCGCGTGTGGTGAGCGGTGGTGACCTAAGGCGATGATTCGCGATGGTCTTGGCACGTCGGTTCTGGGAGACTCGTGGCTACGTGGTGCCCCACGCCTAGAAGCGTGGGGAGCAAACGTGCATCCGTGACAGCTTTCATGTCGAAGGTAATGTCAGTGCAGCGGCGATCGGGACCTACGAGCCTACTTAGAACCTCACTCGAAGCATGTGGCCATAATTACCGTGCCTAGTCACCGCTGACGAACAGGTGGGCTTGATTTCGTTCTGACGTCATGTGGTGTGCGGGCCGCGTATTGGTACGGCAGCTTCCGTGACATGACCTCCACGGGGCAGCGTCCAGTGGGGATTACGTCACGCGTTAGATGACGTCAAGTGGGGCCGTGGTTGCCGGCTTGTTGATGAAGAGGCCAGCTCCAGTAATGAGCAAAAGCGGCGGCGAATGCAGCGAGGGCACGCCGGCATCTGGAGGCGGGAGTAATGAGAGAGGAATGTTTACGCAGGGGGCGGTGTTGTCGCGAGGCCGATCATATGCCAAAATAGCGCTGCGCTCGTGAGAAAACAAACTCGTCAGCACTCTAGGCCGATGTTTATAAACATTTATTCGGAACAGTTTTTGTGCAATTATTCAATTTGTTTGACTGGCCGCATGCATATCGCGTGTGAATAACGCATGGGAACGCGTGCACCTGCAGCGCTCATTTTTCGTCCATGGTGAGCGCGCCGTAAAATGTGTGGACCGCTATGTCTTGTCGGCCGGAACAGACCCGTAACCAACAAGAACAAAGGCATCGATCTCCTCACGTGACGCGTCTCGTCATATATTTTCTCGGTCCTAATCTCCATCAACGAACGCCGCGGCCATTGTAATGGCAATATATTACGCTCGCTTGGCGTGCTGGAGACTACGCCGTGGCCAAAGTCGCGGAGCAACACATTACGCCAGGCAATGTGTCATTGCCTCTGACCAGGAGCGAGCTCGCCGGCTCGCGGCCGACTATCTGCAGGCGCGCCGTTGCGATGGGGCCGTATTGGCACCGCTCAGCTCACACCAATCGCTTGCCACCACTTCACCCCGACGCATGTATCCTGAGCGCGCCTCTGGTCCTGTGTGTCCTGATTGCGCCTCTGGTTCCGTGTGTCCTAAGCGCACCTCTGGTTCTGTGTGTCCCAAGCTCCTCTGGTCCTGTGTGTCCTGATTGCGCCTCTGGTTCCGTGTGTCCTAAGCGCGCCTCTGGTTCTGTGTGTCCCGAGCGCGCCTCTGGTCCTGTGTGTCCCGAGCGCGCCTCTGGTCCTGTGTGTCCTGAGCGCGCCTCTGGTTCTGTGTGTCCCGAGCGCGCCTCTGGTCCTGTGTGTCCTGAGCGCGCCTCTGGTTCCGTGTGTCCCAAGCTCCTCTGGTCCTGTGTGTCCTGAGCGCGCCTCTGGTTCTGTGTGTCCTGGTGTCCTGAGCGCGCCACTGGTCCTAAACCTGCCTTGGCGCCCCTCGGGCGAGCGGTCGATCGCCACAACTCGCCGACCTGCACGTTTCGCCAGCGCGTGCCACCAATCCGGCGTAACTCCTCGTCAGCCGGCCGGTCGGCGGCAGACACACGGATCCCGTGACTCGACGGGGCTTGGACGGCGGCGGCGGCGTCTGGCACCTCACGACACCCGTCCTCGCGCGGCGGCGGCGGCCGCGCACGTCCCCAGATATTAGCCAGCCTCGGTGTCGCGCAGAATGGGGTGGACGCTGTGATTGGATGCCGGTCCGATGATCCGCCCCAGGCTATATTGGCGCGGTGGTCGCTCGTCCGCCGAGACGGGCGTGGTCAGCTGACGAAGCGACGCTCTCACGCCGACAGGAGGCGCAGCGGCGCGGCCGGAGGCGGCGGCGGAGGGGAATATGCTGTTGGTCTGAAGGCTGGTGGTGGACAGAATCAGAAACCTTCGCCCAGCGTTCAGCTACGGGCCAGGGCCGCGCGGCTGGCTGCCAAGGGCGTCGTTAGGCATGAATCATTTCCGAACAAGGCAATCGACAGCCACTGGTGCTCAGGAATAGGTCCCACGCGCAGTTACGTGCTCCAGTCGTCGTCAATGCCCAGGCCGATGACGCTTTGAGCGGCCGTAAGTGGATTGCAGAGTTACGGGCGGGACTGAACATGGAGCGGGAGTGAGTCGGACTGGACAGATCGCAGCGCTGCCTCCCCCGCTTCAGTTCGTCGCGGTCAGTGATGGTTTGAACTGCTCGGGTCAGGATACCGCAGACAACAGCCCTGGCGCACCCACAGTCATTCCACTGGTCGTCGGGATTTGTGTCCTGGCTCGAGCTTATTATACAGCCTACGTTGGGAAGTGAGAGGAGGGTGAGGTAGTTTAGGGTAGGATGCCCCTCAGTAGATCAGCTCATGTAACCGAAGCAGCCGCCCCTGCCGAAGACCTGCACCTGGGGTAAGCAGTCCCGTGGTGTTGGGACTCACGCGGGCTGTGACGGCCGACCCCCGTGACCCCGACACGAGTCTGAATGACCAGCTGCAGCGCGCCCCGCCCCGCCCCGTCCCGCCTCTGACCTGCTTCCGGCCAGCGGCGGCCGCGCCCGTGGGAATGGCAGAGGACAATCGGGGAATCGTGTCAATGGCTGCTCCAGTGGAGCACTCTTCAGCCGGGCGCTGACCCGACGGAGCCCCGCCGGGGCGTCATCCCAGCGGCGCCCGGGAGGCGGGAGACGGCCTGAGAACGCGCCCGGGGGCGGAGGGACGGCCTGAGAACCCGCCCCGGAGGCAGAGGGACGGCGTCAGAACCCGCCCGGGAGGCGGAGGGACGGCCTCAGACCCCGCCCGGGAGGCGGAAGGATGGCCTGAGAACCTGCCCGGGAGGCGGAGGGACGGCCTCAGACCCCGACCGGGGGGCGGAGGGACGGCCTCAGACCCCGACCGGGAGGCGGAGGGACGGCGTCAGAGTCCGTGGACAGGAGGGTCCCAGCGGGCACCCGGGAGGCGGAGGGACTTCTCAAAACCTGAAGACAGGAGGGTCGACCTGCGGCATCACTGTGGCTCTGCGCCGTACTGTGCGTTTATTCATGATCGTTGAAAAACATTCGAAACAAGACCAGCTTATCTCACGATTTCGTAGGTAATACGGCCTCTGCGTGGTGTAAAAGTGGAACAGGCAAGGCCAGATAAGCTACTCTACCGACCCCTCACAGCATATCACGCCAGAAAATGATGGAAATGAAATATATTCCCACGATTGTAAGCATTTGCCGTTATTGTGGCACTGTGTGGATCCAGATGTTTATCGCTGACGGTGGGGGGTCAAATGCTTCGGCCTGACCTTGTCCTGGCTTCTCCTACAATGCCGCGGTCTACGCACAGGCGTCACTAAGTCATCGCATTCTCACACGTGCAGTGTCTGCTAATCTCCGTATACTCTGCTCGCTGGTCGTTCTCATCCGAGGGCTGCAGGCCTTCAGATAAACAATCGTGGATATCAGCACCGCTTGTACTCCTCTGACCCAACGTACGCCGTTATGGTAATCAGAGCGCACGCACGGATCAAACGTGCAATTGGAAACTAGCTCCTTCCGTCGAGGCGAAAGCCCAGATTCATCCAACCGACCAACGAGACAGCCTGGCCTGCCCGTTTCCCGCCGTCTCCACCGTTCTTCAGTCCGCAGCTGCCGCTCTTCTCGGCGGCGAGCCCAACTCTGCACGCGCTGCGTCCCGCCGCCGCGTCGCCGTCGTCACCTTCCGCGCCTCCGTCGCTCGCGGACTTCCTCTGGGCGCGAAGCTCCGCTGACGACCATAAAGCGTCTCTCTCGAGCGTTTCCTTCTTCGGACGGCCCGAGGCCGATCGCGCCGGCGGGCGCGCAGGAGGCGCGGCCGCGACAGCCCGAGGCCACTCGGGAGGACAATGGCCGCTTGTCGGCGCCGCGTCAGATAAGCCGCCTTTGACAGGCCGCGCCGTTTTTGCCGGAGCAGCGCTGTCATACAGTTTACACCGCGATGGCGCGATTGTGCACTTTTCGAATTAATTGCTTTGATCAGTTATGCGAAAATGGGTCGATGCTCTGATTAGAGGGTAATAGGATTCCGCCCGGCGCCGCCAGCTGCTGCACGACAGCCGGCGTCAGCCGCCGACGCGGCGTCTGCAATTAGCTGCAGGGTCCGCCGGCGGCGTGCGCGACTCCTGGGTGGCGACAGCCGTCATCTGGAACAGCGGCAGCCGTCATCTGAAGCGGCAACAGCCGTCATCTGGAGCAGCGACAGGCGTCATCTGGAGCAGCGACAGGCGTCATCTGAAGCGGCAACAGCCGTCATCTGGAGCAGCGACAGGCGTCATTCGGAGCAGCGCAACAGCTGTCATCTGGAGCAGCGGCAGCCGTCATCTGGAGCAGCGGGAGCCGTCATCCAGAACGGTGACAGCCGTCATCTGGAGCGGTGACAGCCGTCATCTGGAGCGGTGACAGCCGTCATCTTGACAGCAGCAGGAGCAGCGCGACAACTGTCACCTGGAGCAGCGACAACCGTCATCTGGAGCAGCGCGACAGCCGTGGTCTGCCCGCTTCTTTCTCGGTCACGCAGCGCGCGGCTCTGTGGGTGGTCCGAGCCACGGTCGATGTCAGTCAGCTGACGGCGTTGTACATTTTTGAGGATGTGTGGCTCGGTGGTTCGTGACTTTTCGCGTCTGGACCACCGGCTGTTACTGCCAGCCGGGCTTCTGTCGTGATTGAGCGGCGGACAGTGTGTGCCGAGACCCAGGTCGAGGACGCCGCTCGGCAGCGCGCGGTGACCGCTGGCCGAGATTCGGAAGATGAATGCGTGGCATGTTCTCGTCGCAGTGGCCGACAGCTCGCCGGCAGCTGTGGCTTGTCAGCGGCCTAATGACGCCGCCTGCCGACAGGCGCCCGACAGCTTCCCCTCTCCGCTGAGAAGACACGCCCGAGAGACGGGCGAGCTGTCGGCCGCATGATGACCATGTTGAGGATGTGTGACCTGACAGACGATCGGTCTGTCATCGGCCACCTGACCATCCGGCAGACCCGGTGTCTGCCGACCTGCGCCCGCGCCTGGTGTCACGCTTCCATAAATCCATGGCTCAGTGCACCCCTCGCATGTCCGTTTGCCCCTGACATAGGCCACCACGTACTTATCGCCACCATATGTCCGCGCTCGTCCATGGACCCGCGACCTGTCCATCCGTGTGCTCCGGGATGCGTCGGTTCGGATCGGCGGCGATCTGCGGCCTTCTTACTCCTTACACCCAGCCGTGGACGCGCGCCTGCCGCTGCCCCCGACCGCCGCGACCCCGCCGCGCCTCAGGCGTCCGCCGTCGGGCCGGCGGCGCCCGCGGGGCACGGCGCCGTGACCTGGCCGTCGGCCCGGCCGCCGCGGGGCGCCTGTCGCGGTCGACAGCTGATGGGGCCGCCCGCTGGGCCCGACGAGCCGACGCCCCAGAGACGTCTGGAAAACACGCCGTCCGGCCGCGCTCCGCGCCGGTGCCGGACGGGCCGCCGGCCGGCCGACGCCGATGGCTGCCGGATGGAAATGCGGCGGCGGCGGTGTTTGGGGAGGCGCGGCGGTATAATGTATGACGTGCCGCCGCGTGAGAAAGCTTTGATCTGCTGATTTGATCTGGTGCGACGGCAGAGCACAGGGCTTTGTCTGGCCGGCTTCTGGTTTTGTCGTTACATGGTCTGTTTCTCTTTGCAGGGTTTGAGTGGGTGGGCTGGAGAAACTCGACGGCGGACGGAACTCTGGAGATGAAATTCAAATTCGACACTGTCAGGAATTTTTCCGAAGTCATCATCCATACGAATAATGACCGTCAGAGAGAAATTGAGGTAAGCGCACGTTTGTGCATGCGACATTTGTCATTGCACATGTTAAACGTCCTAATTTAGCCACGCTTTCATTGATGCAGGCATGCGAGCATGAATTTCCTCACGCTCAATTATGACCAATCCATATTCAAAAGCAATTTCAAAACTGTCAGCGACAATTCAGTAACCCTGGGCCCCCGCCTGGTGTGCGTCGCTGACTGGTGGGCCGCGTGCCGTTTTTTGCCCGGCTGCCGGCGGAGCGTGCTCTGCGCCTCTGCTGGGCGCCCCCCCCCCCCCCCCTCCCCCCCCGCCAGACAATGGACCGCGTGCCCGTGCGCGCCGGCTCCCCGGCGCTGACCGGGCGCCGTCGTGTGGCAGGTGTTTTCGTTGGCGCGGGTCACCGGCTCGGTGGGCGGACGCCACTTCAACACGGATCCCGTGACCCACTACACGCTGGGCGGCGGCGGCTTCAACGGCGCCAGGAACGTGTCGGTCAAGATGCCACGCGTGCTGGCCCGCTACCTGCGGCTCGAGCTGCAGTTCGCCGCCGCCTGGATCCTGGTCAGCGAGGTCACGTTCGAGTCAGGTGAGTCGTCACGGTCAGGAGAGGTCAGGATCGGGAGAGGCCTCTGGCAGCGTCCTTTTAGTCATTGATTGATTGACTCGAAAGAACGCTGTGGGGTTGACTCTGTCGTGGAAGGGGATTGGGTCGTCGGGGAGCATGGAAGCTCACAGAAGGAGTTGAAGTCATCAGGAATGATAAGAGCTTCTGGAGGTCACCACCGGGTGGGCGAAAAAAACCGGCAGAATATTGCAGGGCCGCGTGAACCACCAAGGTCACCGAGGTGCATGCTTCTACCTTGGAACGGCGCTGGGTAACTGAACATCCCCTCGGGTCGGTGTCAGTCACCGATCCTAGTGGGCCATCTCGTGTCACTGGATCTCGTCAAAGCCCAATGCGGCAGCGTAAGGCTAAGGCCGGTTTTGCGAGCTCAAAATAGGTCGCACCCCGTGCGGCTAGGTCAGCGAGATCGCTAAAGCTCCGGTGCGTGTCACACTCCTAAGCATTCTCCTCCTTCCCCCCCCCCCCCCCCCGCTTGCAGAGGTCAGCCTGGGGTCTCGAGGCTGACCCCTGACCTCAGCCGGCCCGGCGGCCGCCTCGGAGCGTGGACCGCATTTCTGCCGCTGCAGAACCCGTTGGGCGGCGCGCACGCCGGCCACGCACGTGCGACCGGAGCCGTCATGTTGGCGCACGGAGCGTGACGGAGATCTGCCGGCGGGCAGCCCCAGCCGAGGCCGGCTGCCCGCCCCCGCCCCCGCCCCCGCCACGGCCCACCGCCCGCGATGCCCGCCGGCCGGCGAGCGCGCCGGGGGTGTGTTGCGGGTTATGCGTGTGCGCAGTTTGGCGTGCAGCTGTATCGATAGCCGGCTTCCGTATCGGCGAAATGGGATTGCTTGGGTGATCACAGTCCAGGGTGGTCGGTTTCGTACTCGCCTTTGGTCGTCTGGTTACTGTCTTGAGTCTGCTGTTATCCAAACAGCTGCCTCTAATGGTATTCTTCTTGATTCACAACACTTTTGCTATGCTCAACCGTCAGGAAGAAACTCATGTACTCTTGATGGTAATGCTTCCTTGGCACCTTCCGTGCGTATGCTTGTTCTGAAAGAGATTTGCGATATCAAAACAGGGCAAATCATATGAAGGGCACGGGCACAGTTTTGTCACCTAGTAATGGTTTGTAACCACGATTTTGTGCCGTCAGTCTTTCAGCAACACAACCAAATGTACACGGCCACTTCACGTGTCTCGTCAGGGCTTTGTCCCTGTGACGGGAGACGGTGCGATCGAACCACTCCTATCCCTCCAGGCCGCTCGACACGTGGGGTCGCGCCGCGGTCGCGCGAGGGGCGACCGTCTTTATATAGCCAGGCACGCTCCGCGTGGGCAGCAGCACCCCTCAATGAACCAGCCTGACAGAGAGAGGCGCATCGCTCGGGAGACGCGCCGCGCGAGGTCTCGAATAAAGAGCGCGCTTCCCCAAAATAGTCGGCCATATACGGCGCCGCAAAACTCGCCTCCACTGGCGCGGGCGGCGTCTGGTGAGACCCGTGTTATAATTCAGTGGACGCGCCGTGTGGCCGCCGACACAGCCTGTCTATCCTCCGAGCCGGCTGTCGGCAAACAAGGTCAAACGCCACTGCACTGACATGTCCGACCGCAGGCTAATTTTTAAACATTATCGGGAGCGTCGACCGCGGCTCATTTCAGCGGCCACGTCAGTCAAATGGCGGTCGTCAATCATTCGATGATGATCCAGGCCCGCTCTGGTCACGACCGTACAAAATTCCGCCCTTTTGTATATTGTGTTAACGACATCAGCCCAGTGCCGGGGCTTCATGCAGAGCACCATACCCAACCGGGCCGCGGTCTGCTGCCACCCGGCGCTGGACGGTCTGGTCCGGTCCGGTCCGGTCCGGTCTTGGCCCGCGCGGAACAGCGGCGGACCCGCGTGGCCGCGAGCATCTACGCAAAACCGAGGCTGCCGCAGTGCGCCGTCGACGGCCGGCGGCGGGTGCGATGCCAGTCAGGCGGCCGGCGGCGCCTGCTGAGGTGTGCAACGGCGTGACCGCCAGCTGCCGGGCCGCCACCCGTCCCGCTACAGCTGGGAGCCGTGGGCTGGCGCCGCTCTGGGGACGCCGGCAGCACGCGCAGCCGTCGGCCGGTGTGGCAGCAACTTTTCGGTCGTTTGGAGTGAATATGGCCCTGCTAATTTTGTCAGCTGTGACACGGAGGTTATGGGTGTTTATGAAGGCCATTGACTTAATGTGATCGTGTGGGACACAATGTAGTGTGCCTGTTGCGACCCCTCGCCGACGATTTCGGGAAGGTCGCCCATTTCAGGGATGATCGCGTGTCTCGAGGTCGGCCTCAACCAGCACAAAAGAGTTTGATTGATGTTGTTATCTTTTTGCTGTGGAATATATCTGAATATTGTGACAGTTAGCAGCAGGTGTCATCAAGAAACCCGTGCACTGGGTACGTCTGGAAACTCGCCCGTGACGCCAGACGCCGATCGCTAGCCCACCTCCCCGTCTGAATAGGGCACAGATCGCGGACGGGTAACCGTCCACGATCCGTGCCGGCCGCCACATCCGTCTCACGCCTTGTTTGATTTCGATCTCCGCTCGGCGAAGTCGGCTACACGGCCTGTGCACACTGCACGTGCACTGCGATCGGGCGTGTTTGCCCGTCTGTTCTGTGCACACGGCGGAGACAGAACCGTCCTCTTTCCCCTCTCACCCCTCCTCCCTCCTCTTCCCCACGCTTGCGTACAATGAGCGTCTGGCAAAAACGTCTCGGCTATGATTCAGTATTCGAAACGTGTTGCCGGGCTCGTTCCCGAGTGGATTTCCAGGAGGGGAGCGGCGACTGATTGCGATTTGTTCTCCTCGCAATGCTGCTGGGCGTGAACAGACGTGGAGCCGCGGGCCGGAAACGTGGACCGGAGACGTGGGCCAGGGCTATGGGCCGGAGCCGTGGGTGAGAGTTGTGGACCGGAGCCGTGGGCCGGAGACGTGGACCGGAGCTGTGGACCAGAGACGTGGACGGGAGACGTGGGCTGGAGACGTGGGTCGGAGCCGTGGACCAGAGACGTGGACGGGAGACGTGGGCTGGAGACGTGGGTCGGAGCCGTGGGCCAGGGCTGTGGTCCGGGGCCGTGGATGAGAGCTGTGGACCGGAGCCATGGATGAGAGCTGTGGACCGGAGCCGTGGGCCGGAGACGTGGACCGGAGCTGTGGACGGGAGACATGGGCTGGAGACGTGGGCCGGAGCCGTGGGTCAGAGCTGTGGACCAGAGACGTGGACGGGAGGACGTGGGCTGGAGACGTGGGTCGGAGCCGTGCGCCGCAGCCATGGCTGGAGACGTGGGTCGAAGCTGTGGGCTGGAGATGTGGGTCGGAGCTCGCAGGCCGGAACCGTGAGCTGGAGACGTGGGTCGGAGTCGTGGCTAGAGCCGTGGGCTGAGCCACGAACTGGAGCGGTGAGCCAGGCCGTGAGCAGGAAGCACCATAGCTGGGTGATCAAGCACTTGTCTGGTGACCGCAAGGACGGCAGCTTGTTGAAATGGGGCTTAACACTAGCTGGGCTTCGATTATTGCTGCATTTAGAGTAATGACCTCAGAAGGTGCGCACATTGCGGTGATGGAACAAAGTATGCGAACAATGTGTGTATCTCTCAATCATAAGTTCATTTCTCCGCGGCATGCCGACGATAAAAGAAGCGCAATTATAGTCGTTTTTGCTCTCTTCGCTTGACGTTATGTCGTCATGGGACGGTTCGGCCACTCAGTAGGAAAATTGGTCATGAGAAAGGCTGTCAGTCGCTGTAGATAATATCCAGCCGTAATCCTCTGAAAGCCTTACCAAGGCTGCGACAGGTCGTCTGGCGCGAATCAAGATAGCCGAACACACCCTGTACCGCAGATCGTCCGGCGCGGAGTCAAGATAGCCGAACACACCCTGTACCTCCGCATCCGGAACCAAATGCCGACGAAAGACTCGTTGCGGCGTTGCCCAGTATCTCGGACGGTATCAGAAGAGAACAAAGCCGGCCGGTCGGCGGCGGCGCCTCATCACCCTGTCCTTCACACAGCGCCTGGGGACTCTCCGCACTCTCTCCTGATGGCCGACCAGCCCTGGCAGCCGATGAGCTGGTCACTTTATATCGCGAAATCGGAACAGGTGCAGCCACGCTCCGCCTTTGTCCGCCGTGCGTGTGAATAGAATAACGTTTTTTGCCGGAGGGTCGGAGGAGCTCGCCGCTGCAATGGACTTTGGTATTTCTTTTGTTGGCTTCTGGTTCTATCGAAAGCCGATTCAGGAGCCGATCAGGAGAGCGGACGGAGGCCTGTGAACGGCCCTGTCCACGGCCGGTGACCGCCGGATCCACCGTGCATCGTCGTCTCCCCTCCCCTTCCTCCTCCCCCCCCCCCCCCCCTGGCTGTTGGTCATCCGTGGACTAGCGGGAACGCGCGCTCGCCGCGTGTCCGTCCTATCAGCACATCCATCCTCGGCCCACGCCGGCTCGTTGTGCGTACACCCCTGATAGCGCCCTTCATCACAGGTGTCCCGTTCCCACCGGTGCGACCCTGTTACCACTCGACATCTTCGTAGCTCGCCCGGACCGAGACAAAGTAACAAGGTGCATCGATCCCGGGATGTTTCGGGAGACTGAATTGATGCGGCTGTGCGGGGAACACCTCATTAATATTGCTGATTGGTATAATCGAGTGGTGTTAATGAGTTACACCAGCGTTCACTATCGTATTCATGCGGATCTGACCAGCACCGAGGTTTTCCCGTGCGTGCCGTCGTAGATGTGATTTCCACTGGGGGTGTTATGCATATGATGGGTAGTTCAGTGTGTTAAAGCAACGGAACTGCGAGTCATGCAACTTACAAGTTTTATGTTACGCTTAAAGAAGAATGTCGGTGAGGGCATTGCCGAGCCATTAATGCGGCCGGTATTCGTCCCTGCCCCATCGGGTCCCAAATCGTCGCGGTCTTAGACCGAGTAGTCCTAACCCAGCTGGGACGTCTCGTCGTCAGTTAGGACGCCATTTTGCCCAACTGAAACACTTCCAGTGTCAGGCCCGGTCAATCCCTCCACCCGGCCGGGTCGGCTCCTCTGCCCGGCCGGTCGGCCCTCTGCCGGCCAGGTCAGCCCTCTGCCCGGCCGGGTCGGCCCGCTGCCCGGCCGGGTCGGCCCTTCTGCCCGGCCAGGTCAGCCCCTCTTGCCCAGCCGGGTCGGCCCCTCTGCCCGGCCGGTCAGCCCCTCTACCCAGCGGGTCGGCCCCTCTTCCCGGCCGGGTCAGCCCCTCTACCCAGCTGGGTCGGCCCCTCTTCCCGGCGGGTTGGCCGCTCTGCCCGGCCGGGTCAGCCCCTCTGCCCGGCCGAGGTCGGCCCCCTCTGCCCGGCCGGGTCAGCGCGCCGGGCGCGTGCGTGTCGAGCGGCGGCCGTCGGCGCCCCTGTCGCGGCTGCGGCCACACCCGGCTCTAATTGGACCCATCCGTCTGGCTTGCTGTAAGGGAGACACACCCGGCGGAGACGCCGGCCACCACGCGGGCGGGGCGGGGCGCCAGCCGGGCGCAGCCCCGCCGGCGGCGCGCGCAAGGCCGCTGACGCCGCCGGCCGGGCGCGGACGGGCTCGCTCGGGACGAATCTCGCCGAAGCGGGGCCGCGGACGGGGACCGGGTCGGAGGGAGGTGAGGGCGGATGGAGGCTGCGTCTGGCCTGTGACCTGTGACCGGGTCAGCTGGCGCGGTGGGCCGCACTGAGGGACCGCGACAGGACCAGCTCGCCTCTCCAAGTCGAGGTTATAGGCTCCAGTTGAGAACTAGAAGATACCGCCGAGCTTTCATTTGATCAATTAGAGTAGTGGATTTGATTTGATTTTACTTTACTATACCTCACAGAACTCTGTATGCTGCTTCCATTGTAATATTATGTGGATTACATCGTAAATCGTAAGACTGTGCATATAGACAGAGACCAAATGCGAGTCCTTGTGGATGAAATGAGCTGTGACTGGCCGGGTCAAGGAAGGTGGGCTGATCTACCCAGGTCTACATCTGCTTATGGGTCCTGAAACATATGCTTATGCTTCTGTTCTCAAGCTTAGGAATGTCCTAAGGACACAGCAAATATGTTCACTTATGCGTCACGTTATTAGTAACGTCCAGTTATCGTTTGCATCTCTCGTAAAAATCGCGTTCAGAGGGATAGCCAGCAATGAAGCTTTAATAGTTGTTCCGCCTAAACGATGGATGCCACCCGGCTGCAGTCAACGACAGCAAATTTCTACTTGTTCGCTGCACAAGTTTGCACCACTCACTGTGGAATGCGGATCATGCGAAAGGATCTACGGTCCCAATAATCCCCACTGTGACATTCCGATGTGTTAGGAGTCACCAAACATGGTTTAGAACCATGTTAGCATTTGTTGGCTCTTCAAGTGTTTGATGACGCAGCTGTGCTCATTGTTGTCGTCGATATCTGTTCACACGGACATAAAGTCAACTCCGAAGCAGCCAAGGTGTCTCCAGCTATATCTTCGCCCGTGTAAACAATGCCGAAGAGGAAAAAAACATCCGGTACGCGTTCTATCTATTTCACTGTCAGCTGAAAAAACTACCTGGCACGGACCAACATTTACAAATCTAGCATCGAGTCGCAATTAATGGAAGCGTACAATCTTGACAAGCTTACTTAGTCATTCGCCGTCACTTTGGAGAATAACGACTGATCCTTCTCACAGACCCTCTATCAAAGACCCGACCCCTCCAGTCTTTCGACTTGGAAAATATAGCCCGTTCGCCCACAATAAATGAGGCGAATGCCCGAGCCATTTCGTCTACTTTTTCCCGATCGCTTTTTATGTGTCGGTGTGACCATTTCGACCATAATTACGGACGCTGGCTTCGGCGGCCCTTCATAAAGCAGCGAGTCATCTGTCGTCATTCATCGGGCTCCATTACGAGCGAACTTTACACCGCCGTAAAAGTGCGCTGGACCTCCCGAAGAAAGCGCCCCTCCGCCGTCGCCGGGCTCCCCTGAATGCCAAGGGAGAGCTCAGGTCCGGCGGGCCGGCTCATTCCTATCTCCGCCGCGCGGCGCTCATTCCGCGGCCTAACAAGCGCCTCGGGCTTCGGGGGCGGGGGGTGGAACGTGCAGCGACGAGGGCAACAGCTTGCAGTGTGGCGCGTCCTGCTGTCGGTCTCCGGCCGTCTCGCCGGTCCGGTCGATACCTGCCACCTCCTGACGTGATGGGGAGCGAGCGGAGGAGGGAGGAGATGGAAGGGGGGGGGGGGGGGGGCGCTCACACCGGCTGGACCACCGGGACCGCCCGGGCGACGCACAGCGACGCATCGCGCCGCGGTCCTTGCGGTTCAGTCGGTCAGTTCCCCGGCAGACAATCTCCTCACAGCTGGCCGCAGGCATCGGAGCCTCGCCAGCCGGTGCACAGCCGCAGGCTCTGTCACCCTTGCGCGTCACCCGAGCTTGTCACCCGAGCAAGGTGAGCACGGCCCTGTCACCCGACGCAAGCAGTCACCCATCGAGCTGACCGGCAGTTTTGCAGCCGCGGCTCTTACCAACGCGCGCCGCGGGGGTGTCGGCTTCGGTAACCGGGCGCGGACGCCGGGGATGGCTGGACGCGGGGCTCGTCCGCCAGACGGTCCGTGACCCCTCGACCGGCACGTGCGCTAAGCCGCCGCCGGCGGCCGCGGGGACGTTCTGAGAGCGTTCTGTTGCTTGGCGTGGGCGTCGACGCCCCCGTGAGACACCCCGTCGTCCGCTGCTGGACCTGACCATCAGCCAGAGGTCAAGGTCACCCCTGCCGTTCACCGGCACCTCGGAGCGGGGGCGCCCGCCGCCCCAATGGGGATCATCGGCCGTTCCCGGCGGCCAGATGGAAGCTGTTCGACGGTGCGCCGTTCTTGGCTCGCTCTATCATAGCCCGAGGAGCGCGATGAAACGGGCGGGGGCTTCGCTTCACGCGGGTATCAGATCAGTGACGACTGTCTTCCAAAGGAGGGGCATGGGCTTCCAACATGTGGGGTTTCACGCACCAGGTGTGGACTAGCGGTTGTCTCCGGGACGTTGTTGTAACAAATGGCCGCGAAATTGGCCGTTTTTTTTGCCTAACAGACATGCATTACGACAAGAGCGTTTATGTTGTTCAGTGCCTTTTACTTCTGGTACTTCTGATGTATCATGTTTCTTCTCCTTGCTTCCTCGTTATGCACAAATGAGGTCATGAGCGTGTTTACGTCACCTTCTCATGGCTTCAACTTCCGTTCGGTTGCACTCTTCGTGCACGGACCGACATCATCTCGTCTGTGTCGCGAGCGCGGCGGCGGTGGGCAACTTCAGCGACGAGACGGGCCCGCTGCTTCGGGAGACGGCGCTGGAGGGCGGCGGCCGGGCCGGCGACGGGCAGCGCATCGGTGAGTGTCTGTCTGCGTCGCACTCAGTCGGTCACATCAGGGTGAGCTGCACCCTAACCCACCACGACACGCCAGGGAATGCTCTTCGTAACACTGGGCGCTGACAGGCAGCAGACGTGATCCCAGGCAGGCCAGAGTTGCATGTGATGACGACACCGTCCTACACTGCACTGGCGAATCTCATGTTGTATGTGACGACGCTAAACAGGGAACTGAACTAGCACATTGTCGAACGTGAGATCGTTGGCTCGCAGCGCGTGCTGATGCGTACCGATCGTCACCTCCGGCACCGGCGTCTGAGTCAGGAGCACTGCCTCACCGACCCACGTTGCTCAAAACTCGCCGAGCTGCAGCCAGCCTTTGGCCGATCTCCGAGCTGCAACCAGCCTTCCGGCCGGTCTCCGAGCTGCAGCCAGCCTTCCAGCCGGTCTCGAGCTGCAGCCAGCCTTCCAGCCGATATTCGAGCTGAGCCAGCCAGCCGCATCGCCAGCGTGGGGGGCGAAGTGGCTGGCTGGGCCTCGCGCCGGCTGGTGTGGCCGAGTGGGGGCCAAGCTCGCACCCGCAATGGACCCGGCGCCGTCCCGACAGGCCACCTGGTCGAGAGGCGTGTCGGCAGGTCACTTCTCAGACGGCGGTCGGTCGGCGGGGACCTCTGACGGCGGTCAGTCGGCACGGATCAGACAGATCGACCAGTGTCAGCACTCAACCGATGATCCATGTCGCTGTCATCCGGCCCGATGCCGCCTTGCGATTCGGCCCATGAGCCGAGTCGCCGGCTTGTCCAGAGATACCGACACAGGCGGCGCGGTTTCATGGCGGTGCCACCGGCGGCAATCCGTGTCCCCGCCAGGTCAGCCGATGTCGACACGGGATCGTGTCGCCGCACGCGAGCTGACGGCGTCGCGCGAGTCGTGTCGTCGACCGGTCCGGCGCCGCCGCTCGGACACGTCGTCTACCTGCCGCGGCCGCCCGCCCGTCACATGCGTCATCGCGACATGCGGCGTGATGTGCGGCGCGTCACGACCTGGCAGGCGACGGGCCCGTCCCGCGTCGAGCGCGACTCGTCCTCATCGCGCCGGGCGTCTCGCGTCTGTCGAGTCGGCAGCGAGGCGTCGCTCGGCCGGGGCCGGGCGTCGCTCGTCGGGCGCCGGGCGTCGCTCGGTCGCGCGCGCCGGCTCAGCAGACGCGCTCCTCGCCTCCGCCAGCGCTCAGAAACGGCAGCCGAGCGGCGGCCGGCGCTGCGAAGCTCGCCAGCACAGCGTCCGCCGATGACAGCTCGCCTGATGGGACGAAAGCGGCGGCTAATGTGCGCCGCTGAACGGCTCAAAACGGCGCCGGCTCCGGGCTCGGCGGTCCCGTCGCTGCCGCCGTCGGCCGCGCCGGCGGACGGGCGCGAGCCGTGCGTCTGAATCGACGGGCGTCGGTCGCAGTGCGCGCGGCGTTGACTCCTCGGCGCTGACTCCGCGGCGCACTCCGCGGCGGTGACTCTTCCGCGCCCACTGCGGCTGCAGCGGCGTCGACTCGGCTGTTGATTGTCTCTCGCACCCTAGGGAAATTGTGGGATGGGGCGAAGCTGTGAGACATTTTCTGCACCGGTGAGTGCCATCGTCGCTACAGCGCAGCGAAATGGACGCCGCCTGTGACAGGCCCTAACGGCACTTTCGTGGGATGATCAGACGAGATGGAAGGTTATCACACCATGGCGCATGTTTTTTAACGTTCCTTTTTTGTTGTTAAAGGGCGACAATCCTTTTGCAAGCATTTGTTCCACAACATGCCTCACTGCGTGATGTATTTGCACATTCTTTCCCAAAATGTACATTTCATTTTCAGCAGACAAAGCCTTTAAACTACTGATTCATTTTTGGGAACTGAAATCGTCGTATGGAGAATAGTGCACTATTGTGTTCAGGCATTGTGAAAGTACTTTATCGAACCTATTGACAGGTTTATATCTGTTTCCCAGGTGTCATTGTTTCCTTCTCATTTCAGATATCAGTACTTTTTCCTGAACAGATGATGCAGTTCTCAAGCATTATATGTTAGACCAATAATGGATTGGTCAATTAATGTCATCTTGTGGTATGTGTCTTCCCGACGTGATAGATGATACCAATTCCGCCAATACGACGAAGCACGTCATCTATAACACTTGGACAGCATTTCCCAATAAGTTTGATTTTCAAGCCGCCACTCAGCGCAACCCAGGAAACCTCGGCGTTCCAAATATCGATTGATTGTCCACCGGCCGAGGCCACGCCGTATCTGCAGACCGCAATCCACTTCCAATCCTGCTGCGTGTCACCGGCGTCGGGTCGCCAGCCTGCTCACGGTCTCCTGGCGGGCTTCAGTCTCCTCCTCACGTCTCCTGGCGGGGCTTCAGTCTCCTCCTCACGGTCTCTGGCGGCTTAAGTCTCCTCCTCACGGTCTTCTGGCCGGGGCTTCAGTGTCCTCCTCACGGTCTCCTGGCCGGGGCTTCAGTCTCCTCCTCACGGTCTTCTGACAGATATTTATTTAGTCTCCTCCCCACGGCCTCCTAGCGGGGCTTCAGCCTCCTCACGGTCTCCTGGCTGGCTTCAGTCTCATCCTCACGGTCTCCTGGCTGGGCTCCAGTCTCCTCCTCACGGTCCCTGGCTGGGCTCAGTCTCCTCCTCACGGTCTCCTGGCAGGGCTTCGGTCTCCTCACTGTCTCCTGCGCGCTTCGGTCTCCTCACTGTCTCCTGGCTTGGCTTCAGTCTCCTCGCGGTCTCATGGCAGGGCTTCAGTGTCCTCACGGTCTCCTGGCAGGGCTTCAGTATCCTCCTCACGGTCTGCTCGCCACCTGTGACCGATGAGGGGTGGCCGGTCCAGCGGCGCTGAGGGATGGGCGGCTCCAGTCCCGGCCAAGCCGCCGCCGCCGGCTCATAAGTCGGCCGGCCCCCGCTGCGCTGTATCATCAGCTGATTAGGCTAATCATCCTCACGTGCGGCCGCAGTAGGGCGGTCCCTCATCAGCTGATGTGCGGAGATGACGGCTGACAGGTACTGGATGACGGCCGACCGGCACTGTCTCGGCTCGGTTTGTTTCCGCGTTCCTATCTGGGCCTGAAAGTAAAAATCGTCGCATCTCGGCGGTAGCTCCGTTCTCTGTAAGAGGTTTGCCGAGGACTGGTGGGGTGATTGGCTGGGTCCTGTTCAAATGACAACCGATACTTTATGTGGACAGCGGTGATCTTTTGTATTTTCTCTTCAGATGCGAAAGCAATATTTTTCACATCCTTTAGAAAACAGGGCTTCTAGACTTCTTGTTCGGTGTTCTTTTTTTGGTCCTGCAACTAATTTCTTCCTGGAGCTGTTACGTCAAGTGACATCGTTTCTGCGCCTTGGACTAACAATGACAAGTTGCCGGGTTTGGAACAGTTTTCCGGCCTCTGTCCGTTGGATGGCTTAACTAATGTTTCATGTGAAAAGTTCGTGATTTTACGATGTTTGAATAATGTGTTCATGTGCCAGATGGGGTGTAAGCAGATGCCCGGCACTACCGTTCCCACACTGTCGCTGCACTTCAGATGGCCCATCAATAAGCCAGATCAGGCGACACAGCCATTGCTTCGCGTTCGCAACGCATCATTACGTGACCCGTGACTCCCGGATACCCATGCGTGTCCCGGTAAGGCTCAGGTCCGCTCCCTTCCCAACTGGAGCTCTGAACGGCCCCGCCCTCAGCTGGAGCTCTGAATGGCACCCGCCCTCGCTGGAGCTCTGAACGGCACCCGCCCTCGCTGGCCTGAACGGCCCCCGCCCTCAGCTGGAGCTCTGAACGGCCCCCCTCAGCTGGAGCTCTGAACGGCCCCGTCCTCAGCTGGAGCTCTGAACGGCCCCCGTCCTCAGCTGGAGCTCTGAACGGCTCCCGTCGTCAGCTGGAGCTCTGAACGGCCCCGTCCTCAGCTGGAGCTTGAACGTGTCCCGCCCTCAGTGGAGCCCTGAACGGCTCCCGCCCTCAGCTGGAGCGTGCGCCACAAGTAAACTATCCCCATGTCCCAACTTCGCTTTCGCTAGCACTCCGACGTCATCTCGGTCCGGTCTCCGGGTCCGGCCCTCGGGTCCGGTCCCCAAGTCCGGTCCCCGAGTCCGGTGCCCAGGTCCGGTCTCCAGTCCGGTCTCCGGGTCCTGTCTGGTCGGCCATCTGCGCCCTCTTCGACCGCGATGACCGCGTACAGATGGCTGGTCATTCGGCTATCGGGCGTCCGCGGCGCAGTAAAACGCTGTCCGACATCTGGACAGGGACCAATTACAGTGGCCGGCTGGGCTGCGGACAGGGGTGGCGCGTGGGGCCGCCGATAATGGGAATTAATTGGACCGCGTCGCCGCCCGTTCGGCCTGCTGACCATGGCTGCCGCCCGGCTGGAGCACGCGGACAAAAAGTCCCAGTGGGAATCTCGGTGCGGGGATCGGTCCGGTTCAGTGCTGCGCCGCGGCGAACAAGCTGCCCACCCGCCACTGGTAGGACAAGCGATCTCCCAGGCGGCCCTGGTCTTGCCCCCCCCCCCCGCGGACATTGCCACTGCTTTCACTCCAGGAGGTTCGCTCGCTAGTCGTGACATTTTGTGAGTTGGTTCGGTGGACATCACTGGAATACTTGAGTGCCTGTACAAACGCGGGCTCACGCTGCCAGACGCCTCCGGCTGGCCAGGCGACCTTTGATGACCTCCTGCCGGCCCCACTGGCGGCATCTCTGTAGGTGGCGCCGCTGTATGCCGCGTATGCTGCTCCGCTTCTCGGAGGGCGCGCGGCGGCATCTGTCACGTCGGTAGCGCGCCACATTTGGCTCGTTAGTGGTGATAAATTGCGTCACAGCAACTGACTCAAGTAGCGGCCTCGTTAGTTAGGCCTGCCCGCAGACGTTTCAATTAGTTTGGATAAGAAGAACCTACCTGGCGCGGATGATGCGGCCCTTTTCCGCAGCACGCGGCCTCCTCGCACGCTATGCTCTCCACTCCGCCGCGCCGAGAGCCTCGTCATCGTCCATGATATTTCAATTGTCGGTGGCGGTGCTTAATTGATCGATGGCGCCGAGCGAAATAGCTGCAGCCGCAGGAGCACTCATTCAGCAATGAAAGAAATGGCCGTCCGGCGATGATAACAACAGTGCCACCACGGGGCGCCACCGATTAGAAAGGGCTCTCCACCTGACCTCTGTGTGCCCTTCAGCCGGCCGCCGACAGCTGGAAGCTCGTGCATGTTTCTTTTCAACGCGCCGCCAGATGAGTTCCCAGTCTGCCATGTATGTCCACCACCGTCGCTTTCTCCGGAGGCAGACGCTCTGTCGTTTGGCTTCGCGTGTCGAGCATTGATCTCCTTGACGCGTGCCTCTGTTTGCTTTCACCATTTTTTCGGGAGATGGAGTGTTTGTTTTTCATATTTTTGATGCATCCTCCGTCTGGGTTGATTCTAATATGCCGTTAAATGTTTTCAGCGGAATGGATGCGTCTGCCAAAGCTATACGTCTCAACTTTCATCGCGAAGTTTTCTTGTATCGAATCAGCTACACTCTGTTCGATTGCAGAGTCACGAATCCCGAAATTCACTGAGTCTGAAAGGGCTTAACTTGTAATGGAAATCGGTACAAGCATTGCATGTGCAATTAACTCCAACTAACTCCTGTACGACGCCTTCAGTACGCAAGCAGTTGTCACCAGCTTGTCTTCGCGTCTTCACCTTCCAGCTAGCGCACTCGTTAATCTCCCATAGGAAACATGCCCGAAATCAGCGGAAAATAAGACGCCCCTCTTGAGCTTCTGCGACCTCCTTCACGGAACACCTTCGCGTCGTCTGCGAAAAGGCAAAATCGCCATCATAAACACCCCCACCCCACAACCACCGCCACCCCGAAGAGTAGCTTCAGCGGCACGGTGACGCGCAGCACTGCGTGTTGCCTGACGTGATATCCGAGGCTGTCGAAGTGGCTCCATTTCGGCCGGCATCGTCGCAGCGTCGCAGAGGTGCCCACACAATGGCGGCGGCGGGCGGCTGACTGACGGCAGCGTTAGGCCCTGAATGGGCGGCCGTCTCGTCTTCTGGACACGTCAGCCGACGGCCGCTGTGTGGCAGGAAGCCGACGCGGGACGTGTCTGCCGTCCGGGTCAGCCGACGCGGGGCGAGACCGCGGGACGTGTCTCGCTGTCCGCGGTCAGCCGACGCGGACGTGTCTCGCCGTCCGGGTCAGCCGACGCGGGACGTGTCTCGCCGTCCAGGTCAGCCGACGGGGACGTGTCTCGCCGTCCGGGCCAGCCGATGCGTGATAGGTCTCGCCGTCCGGGTCAGCCGATGCGGGACGTGTTTCGCCGTCCGGGTCAGCCGACGCGGACGTGTCTTGTCGTCCGGGTCAGCCGACGTGGGACGTGTCTCGCCGTCCGGGTCAGCCCCGTCACCGATGCGTGAGAGTCTCGCCGTCCGGGTCACCGATGCGGGAGGTGTCTCGCCGTCCGGGTCAGCCGATGCGTGATAGGTCTCGCCGTCGGGTCAGCCGATGCGGGAAGTCTCGCCGTCCGGGTCAGCCGATGCGGGAAGTCTCGCCGTCCGGGTCAGCCGACGCGAAGTCTCGTCGGGTCAGCCGATGCGGGAAGTCTCGCCGTCCGGGTCAGCCGATGCGGGAAGTCGCGCCTCCGGTCAGCCGATGCGGAAGTCTCGCCGATCCGGGTCATCCGATGCGGAAAGTCTCGCCGTCCGGGTCAGCCGATGCGGGAAGTCTCGCCGTCCCGGTCAGCCGATGCGGGAAGTCTCGCCGTCCGGGGCAGCCGATGCGGGAAGTCCTCGCCGTCCGGGTCAGCCGATGCGGGAAAGTCTCGTTGTTCGGCCAGCCGATGCGGGAAGTCTCGCCGTCCGGGTCAGCCGATGCGGGAAGTCGCGCCGTCCGGGTCAGCCGATGCGGGAAGTCTCGCTGTCCGGTCAGCCGATGCAGGACGTGTCTCGCCGTCCGGGACAGCCGACGCGGGACGTGCCTCGCCGTCCGGGTCAGCCTATGCCTCTCACCGATTTGCTGCGCTGAGACCAACCAGCATTATATGTGATGCGTCCTTTTAGTAATCACCATGACATAACATGAGCAGCCAATTCCAGCTTACTCCTGAACCACGCATTTGATACACGAAACGGTTGTCTCATGACTTCACGGATATTTCCCCTGTGAAATCAAGATCTCTCACTATCATAACAGCTAGCAACAGTGTTAAGATATAACACTGTAGTACATGTGCATTCTCAAAGGCCCAACGCCAGCAAATCACGGCAAATCATATGAGAACTCCTCTTCTTCGCCCTTACCGTCCTCTTCACCCGTACCGGCGGATCTCCGATACGACGGCCTGAGAGCCGTCCCTCTTCACCCCGCAACCGTCGTTTCTCCGATACGACTCGTCCGCACCGTCGGTTCTCCGATACGACGTCGTGAGAGCTGTCCTCTTCACCCCCGCACCGTCGGCTCCCGATCGTCCGTCTCTGTTCGGTCTGGTCTGGAGCAGCATTCGAGGTCAACGTGATACATTGCCTGTCATGTGCATACCCAGTTATTTCTGGTCTCAGCTTTTGCTTGTTATGGGGCTTTTTGCGAAGCAAACAAATTTGTTCAGCGTGCCTGCATTAGGTCCGTTTGGTAAGAGGGATATGTGGTAATGGGAAGTCATTTCATCGTTGGGTACACAAAAGTTACGCTATTTCCTCCTGAGTGATGATACAGTTCTGTATTCCCCGGTCGTTTTTGCTGTTTCCGCCACAATAATTTTGCAAAGCTTTGGCCTTTATAAACCCGAAAAACCCTTTGCGAGGGTACTAATGGAATCGAATGTGGCAGTATATGTAACGAACATTCTCAGTTATGAGAGCGAGTATTTACAGCGAACACTCTCAGTTATGAGAGCCAGTCTGAATGACGAACACTCTCAGATATGAGAGCGAGTATGTGTAAACCAACACTCAGATATGGGAACGCTTTTGGCCGCAGCGTTACGGTGCGGCTACTTGGGTAAACGTTTAATAGCTGGGGATTCTTTATTGTCGGCGTCATGTGCGGTTGAAAAAGTGTACTTTGGAACATACGTGCCCATCCAACTTGGAAAAATAGTTTTTGAAGGTTTTTTATTTTCAGCGCTTTAAGGGAGCGGTATTAGCTAGGTACATTAAATTTGCTGCACACTCCCCTGATGTGTCTTTAACATTCCTGAGGTAGCGTGACATTTTTAAGTTATCTTCATCTTCCTGAGTTACTCCTGTTTTTCCGGGGACTCTTTTGGCATCTGAGTATATTCATAGAAGTTTTAGACTCACATGCGTCGTTCGAGAGGCGGTGAGCAATAGTGGTACTTTGTTACCGCGTCGTTTGGTCCTACTAGCTTTTGGCCTAGTTGGCTGGTGACAGAGCTCAAAACTGGCAGCATTGCATCTGATCGCGAGCTGTTCATGTTGAAAAGCTGCTCTTGGAATGTCGGTTGGCCCAGTCCGTTTTGCAGACCGGACGACAACGAATGGCAGGCATTCCCTCAGAGCGCATTGACCTAAGATCTCGTTTTTATCACGGCTTACGTACCAGCAAACTGTTTTTAACTTGCCGATTTTAAGGCGTCATGCTCTTTCCAAGGCATGAGCAGTTCGTGACACAGTAACATAGTGACATAGTGACTCACAGCGGCAATAACCACGTGCCGGCATGCCGATGAACAGCCCACAGCCGAACTGAGGCGTTGACCTGACACTGCGCCCGGATAGCGACGCACCTGTTGAAAGCGGCCATCCCGGGCTCCTCCGACGTATTGAATGATGCGCCGAATTAAAACATTCATTCGTCCCACTTACGGAGTTGATTATGAATGGCGCCCTGTGATTAAGCGGCCGGATCTAAGCAGGCGGGCGTTTGCAGGTGATTTATGGCGTGCCGTGTGGCGAGCTTGGCCCCGCAGCATTGTCGGTCGGCGGCCGGGGCGGCGCGGCCCCGCGCGGGCCGGCGGCGGGCTCCGCCACGGGGTGGAGCCGGCCGGCCGCCGTCGCAGCCGTCCTCTCGTACCGCCCACGAATTATCCATGTTTATGTGTGAGTAAACGGGCGTGTGGCCAGCACTTATGCGAGATGAGAGGGGGAATAACTCGGACAGGCGTGCAGTTGGTGCCTTAATCTGGCCTCTCGGATGGCCCGTGTCTAAGGCGACCTCTCATAAACAAGCCGGAGTCTTCTGCCCGGCCCGAGCACCTGCCAAAGCAGACAAAACCGCCAGAACAACGCTCACGGCCTGTCGCGTATGCAGATGAACGAACCAAAGCGAAATAAGGCCTAGCTGTTGTGAGATGTCATTAGTACATTGTTGAGATCAGGAAGGAATTCCCATGGACGCTGGCATCCATTGCTCGCGTTGATCAGGGAGCTGACCGGCGCGTGACAGTTCTGCGTTAGCGATTGGGCCGTTCGCTGCGATTGGGCCGTTCGTTAGCGATTGGGCCGTTCGCTGCTTACGGGCGCCTTAAGGCACAGTTCCGGTGCCACGATGCGACTGAATGTGGGGCAAGTGGTCCGCTGCTAAAATCGGGGTTTAAATGCGTTAAACCAATGCTCATTTAAATTCCAACTGACACTGATTTGGGCATGCCCTGAGAAAGGACCGTTCCACGAAAGCGTGACTACGGGCGTAACTGCATGTAGTCCATGATTTTCATGTCTACTGTAAGGACTGGCCCGCTGCAGGAGTTATAGCCGGCCCAGAATGACCCAAACCACATTGACCCAAGCAAATGCCGCTCGCCGATGACCTTTACAACTTGACGGACGACTTCCATGTGCTAATGACCGGCCGCGTCCGGTGGCCGGTCCGACCCGGGGGCGCCGCCCGCGTCGACATGCGCCGCTCAAAGGGTGACCGATTGTTTCTCCTCGACGTGATGCAGTCCCGCTATCACTCACAGACACCCTGCATTAACCATGCCGGGGGCGCGGTCAGCTGAGCACAATGGCGGCGCGCTGTCCGCCGTTGCGCGCCGCCATGTTGCTAACCGCCGGCGCCCCTGTTCGCAGCGAGCCACGACGGCGGACGGGCGACGGCCTCTCCAACGAGCACATCGGCCTGATTGGCGGCTCTGAGCAGCGTCATCCTGATCCTGGTGCTGTCATCCTGTATATCGTGCACAGGGTGCGCGCCCAGCGGGCCGGCCAGGTCGTCAGTCAGCTGGCTCCCGCGTACGCCGACCGACTGCACCCGGACGGTGCCAAGGTGGGTCACCGTGGACGCTGGTGCATTCCGGTACACCAAGCTGGTGCACCCCGATGGTGTGGATGTGGACGACATACTGAGGCATACTGATGCGCCGAGTAATCTCCAGTATAGAGGACACGCGTCAAGGTGTGCAGAAATGCGCGTTTTGTTTCGTGCTCTGATTACCATACATGGTGACCGTACCGTACCGATCACCATACCGTACCGTACCGCACCGTACCGAGTACCGCACCGTACCGCACCAATAACCGTGCCGTAACCGATCGCCGTGCCTTACGCGATGCCAGATTGATCAACGCCCTGTTCCTTCAACGCGTCTAGAATAGTTGGATCACGGTACCAAAATATGTCTTCGTGGTGGCGGTTAGAAGGCAGAGCATCGCCTCCGCATGGCGAGGCTGGCCACGGACACACCACGCCTATTTGTCGTGTTTCACGAGCGCCGGTTCCCATGCCCCCGGCGACCGTTAGTGTGGCGTGCGTTATGCGGGGCGTTCGCGGATGTGGGCACGTGGGCCTGCGTCCGGGACGGCACTGTCAGTCGGCCGCTCCAATGACGGATAGCAGGGCTCGAGCGCGCCCGCTCCCGTCCCATTGTCCGTCGCTGTGAGCGGAATAAACAGCGAGCAGCGCGCCGCTGAGTCGGCCGCGAGCCGGCTTCCGGTGCGGCCGAGTCATCGACGCCCTTTGACTCGGCCCGGCGGCGGCGGCGCCGGGCTGGGCGCGATAGAGCCCGCCTGATGTCATGCCCCCACCGACAGATAGGGCGCCTTGCAGACAGCGATGCCGCTCGGCGCGCCGACCCCTGGGGCGAGAACAAACACACCGAGCCATTACGGGCGTGGGCGATGCGGCGAGGTCATCGCGGCGGGACCTTTGATCAGGCGTGAGCGATCGCCGCCTAATACCCCCTCCCCCACTTCCCTTCTGGCGGGGCGGGGGGGACGGGCGACGATGCGTTCTTCTGATGTTAGGAATCAGGCCGTCGAACCGCGGCGGTGCGCCGTCCGGAATGTCAAGCAGCGTGTCGCCCCCTGCTCTGTTATTCCCGGGTCGGCCCGAGCGCGGCGGTGCCGGACATAAATCAGCTGGTCGGCGAGCGCCGGCAGGTGACCTCCGGGGCCACGCCGCGGCTCCGGGGCTGACTGCAGCGCCACGGCAGCCGCTGGCTCGGTCCACTGACGACTGACGGGTCGGGGGAGGCCGGCCGGGGATTGGGCGCGGCGGCGGGGGGATGGCGGCTGAGGCTGGTGGTGCGCTGGTGGCCAGGGCGTGGCGCTGGTGACGGGCTTGTGGTGCTGGCGGAGTTGTGGTGGTGAGACGATGGAGGTTTTTCGGAGACGAAGGCGGGTATTTCAGGCGCCTGTTTAGCGGCGCCAGGACTTTTAGTTTATTTTTTAGTGGTATGTTTGTGATTAGAGAGGTGTCGGAAAAGTGTTTGATTATCCAGCTGATAGCGATGAAATGCGTCTTTCGCGCAGTGACCAATCTCGTTCAGTTCGATTTACCAGCGTAACGTCACTGGCCACAATTCCCCATAATCTAGCAGCCCCTGCAATTGGCATTAGCTGAGAAAGAACCTCAACATATTAAGGACATTTTAGTGGCTTCGCAACGTCGTGCGCCATGCGTTTCAACACCATCACGTTATTGACGCCGTGTTTCGTACGCAGGCGGGGCGCGCGCTCGACTGTACCATGTACGTGGCCGGCGGGGCCGGCAGCCCTCAGTCACGAGCACCGTCCCCTCCACCGGCAGACCGCGTTGGGGGAGCAGTACGCCGAGTCCGGATACCGTACCCCGTACAGCGCCATCTGCGAGAAGTATGGCGAACCACTCAGCCCCGGACACTACGCAGGTACGTGCGCCAGGAGCGTGGGCACCCGCGCTCGGATCGGTCATTTGACTGCGTGACGGGGCGTGACAGCTGTGACGTTGGAGTGGCCCGCTCCGATGGCGTGGTGGAATGAGCCGTAGCACCGCCACCGGACAGCAGCTGCAGTTGCGTGCGGATTCCTCAGTGTCTGTTCCCTCGCCCTTCTTAAGTAGGTTGTTCTGCCTGCCACGCGGTCCAAGTAATCCAATGTCACTGCTATGGTCGATGCGTTGGTGCTTGTTTGGCAACGAGCTCGAGATATGTTGGCTAATGCTTAATTTGGAATCGAGCAGCTCAGTCCAGATAAACCAGATTGCTTACCCCTCAACCCCGTCCCCATTTTCTCAGCACTTGCATGCTGCGTTTCCAACCATCCATTCAATGCAGTTGGGAGATGCTTGCAGAACAACGTCTTCCGGTTTATTCACGGTATTTCTAGGCCCGGTGTCGCCACGCTGCAGCAGTTTTGCTCACGTCAGGACTCTCAAGACCTATACAGGGCGAGATAGGCTGGTATGCGTGATAACCGAGCATCATAGCGAT
>NW_023596746.1:11835734-11908193 GCF_011947565.3 Pollicipes pollicipes
CTCTCTCTCTCTCTCTCTCTTCTCTCTCTCTCTCTCTCTCTCTCTCTCTATCTCTCTCTCTCTCTCTCTCTATATATATATATATATTCTATTATTCTCTCTCTCTCTCTCTCTCTCTCTCTCTCTCTCTCTCTCTCTCTTCTCTTCTCTCTCTCTCTCTCTCTCTCTCTCTCTCTCTCTCTCTCTAATTATTCTCGAGTCTAAGCCACGCTGTCAACGTTTTGTCGAAAACTCTGCACTTCTTTCTTTCTTGGTAGCCCCAGACTGGACCCTAGTCCGCGACAGCTACAGTTGTCGCGAATGCCGTCGTTGTGACGAGGGCAGAATCTGCCGAGAGCCGTCTTCAGCTGTTCAGATCCAGAAGCATCTCTTTTTAGCTGTTTTAATCCGCACATTGCGGACCCGCACGCTTTAAATTGGCATACCTACTGGTAGGAATGATGTCAGTTCAAATAAACGTTTGTGGTTGGCATGGCCCGCGGCGAAGGCCATTTGCCGAGGAGCGCATTGGTTGAAGGTTGAATCCGTACGTCGCTGTAGACCGTGTGATGCTCCGTTCCGAAAGCTTAAGTGCGTCTCGAAAAAAGACACTGTGCTAAACCCTTAAGGATAGATCTAAAATCCAGCTTAGCGTTTCGTTAAATTCGCGCGATTTTGGTCATGCTTGTGCATCATTTTCGCCAATATGGCATTTCAAGGTTCCGTGGCATTTATCACGGAAATAATTTGGCGAATTAGTGTAATACAGATGTTGAGAGCTTACACGTTAGAAAAAGGAAGGCAAAGAAACAGCATTTCTTTCATAGTGATGGCAGAGAGTCCAATGAAATTTCTCCCGCAGGACCGGTTACTTCAGATAAAAATTCTGAGTTATTGAGAGGGATGTCAGGAAAAGTGACATCACCAATCAAATAGGTGGCGTCTGATCCAACGAAAAGTGAAAGGTACAAAAAGATGGCACGCTTCCTTTAACTTGAACAATGCTCTAATGAAAAACGACAACGGCCGGGATGGGTCCAAGACGTTCGGGGATGATTGCTCGGGCTGCTCGCCCTGTTCAGCTTAGGCAGTTGAGTGTGGGGGGGGGGGGGGGGGGGGGGGCGCCATCCACAGGTGGAAGAGGCCAGCATGCCATATTTTGTGTTTCATATGCACTTTCGCCGCTGTCGCTCTCTCGCACGGCTCAGCTGACCGACGTGACGCGTTCGGTCATACCGTGAGACGGGATCAGCGCAGATCCAAACTCACGACAACCCGGGCAGGGCAGGGGCAGAGTGAGAGACGGCGGTGACTTGCAAGCCATTTCTAGCTTGGTTTATCTTAAGATCACACCACACTGCGGTTGCGCTGCTGTGATGATCCTCTCCTTTCTTTCGACCAGGCAAAAATTGAGGATTTCGCTCACCCGGGCACCTTTGATTCGTCCCCCCCCCCGAACCGTTTCCATCGGCGGCCGCTCTGCAGACCCGTCTCGGTGAACACAGCCCCTTATCGCCGGATTTAAACGACACCCCACTTGCAAACCTGTCGTGTCCGTTTGACAGGACGGCCCGATAAGATCCAGATCGACAGCCGCCGGCCGGCTTCGTTCGTCGCTCTGCGCAGTGCGCCGCTTTTGCCGCAAAAGCCTCACGCGCCCGCTCCTCTCAAGCCATCGGGCCACTGGCCCCGCCGCCGAGATAATACCATTAGCGGACAGAACGGCGGTCCGGTCCGGTCGTCGGCAGCTAAGCCGTGCTCGGCGCGGGGCTACGACTTCCGGTTGGCGTGCGGCCGCGCGCCGCGCCGGCAGCAGCGCTGCGCTGCGTGCGGCACGGCTTGTCGCGTGCCACGCCTGGACCCCGGCGGGGCACGCGTTGTCGTGTGTCACCCCTGAACCCCGGTGGCGTGGCAGCAACGCGTCTGGTCTGCGGCGCCAGGCGCGTGGCCCGCTCAGCGGCATCGCTGAACAGTCGTGTATTTGCGAATGTGGTGCGTGCGTGGCAGAAGATGGCGGCAAAGAATAACTCGCGTGGTGGAAGCAGAGGGCAGCTCGCAGCGTCGTGAGCTGAACTAATGCTCGGGACACGGCGCCGTGACCTATTTAACCAGCAACGTGACAAACCGAGAAATCACCGAGAGCCTCCAGCGCTGATGCTGATGCCGCGCCCGAGACCGACCCCACGCTTGGCACCAGCCTGCGAGGCGGCGTCGGAGGCGCAGTGGACGACCGCAGGGCGCGTGTCCGCTGCGGCCTGCCGCCGCGGACGACACGGCATGACTCACGCCCACGGCCGCCGGTGACGAGCGTGTCAGTCGGGACGACGTCTGCCGCGCCGCTCCGCCGTCCCTGAATCACCCCGGGTAAACAGCGGCAGCGGCCGGCCCGCCAGCGCAGCCCGGCGCACACCGGCCTCCGCAGCCGTCCGCCGACGGCGCGGCCCGCCGTGAATATTTGGCCACCGGCGCGGCGGCGTGTATACAGACGCGGCGCACACTGCGGAGCCGCGGCGAGGCGGCGGTGCGGCGCCCGGCGCGCGTCGGGACCACCCGCCGCTGAGACGTCGCCGCCAGCGCGACCGGCAGTCGCGGGCTGATTTTCCGCTGTGCTCGCGAAGCCTTCTCGGTCGAGCGTTCTCGAGCCCAATTAAAATCACCGTCCCGGGCGCCTGTCAGGAGAAGTAACGATTTTTGAAGACAAACAACAGCCGCGCGCTCTGCAGTGGGCCGCTTGCAGCGCGCGGAAAAAGCGGCGCGCGCGCAGCGGCCGCCGCGCCGTTTTCGCCGATCTGCGCGGCGGTGGCCGCGGCCGCGGTTCGGCGCCTTTCACTGCAGTCGCGTCCGGCACGCAAGCGATGCGTCGCGGCGACGGTGGCATCTAATTATCGCCGGCTGGGGGACGCACGCGAGCGCAGCGACCGCGGTCCAGCCTCAGCGACTAGGCCAGGGGCGCCTCCAGCAGATTGAAGAGGGACGGGCCGTACGCGATACGCGTCGACAAGGCCAGTGGCGTTTCCAGGAAGGCCGGGGGGGGGGGACAATCTGGGTGCGGCTGGAACCATGATCAGGTTGTGCTAATCTCTTCTCGAACGGGAAGCGATGAGCGCTGACGAAAGATGGCGTGAAGCACCAGCGACCAATTACGCGACTGGATGGGTGCACGTTACGCTCGCATGAGGGTCAAGCGTGAGACGAAATGCACGATGAGTCAGCGGAAACAGAAGAAGGTCGGTTCGCGAAGCGCCCACTCTGCTCCCCGTTCTCAACCACCACCCCTTCAGGTTGTACCATGCCGTCCGGAGAGTCACCGGGCTTTAGAATGAGAGCCGGCGACCACACGTCCGCCACTATTGACCCAGCGCGCGTTTCCACGTTAATTGGATCGTTTCCCGAGGTGTAATTTCTTTTGTTAACTCTGGCAGTCGGTACACAGCGATGTGATCTATGGTCATTACCCGACCGTAGTTAATTGACTGGAGATAGCGGCGCGCCGGCCCATTCTAATAATTGCGGCCGCCGGAATTAAGCTAATTACTCGGCCGGCTACAACCGGAGCACTGCCACTAACGCCCGAGATGAAAGTATTCGTGACGGAGCCGCGCCCGCCGCCGCTATCAATGGCCGATCGAGCGCCCCTCCCTGACTCCGCGGGCCGCCGCCCGCCGCCCTGGCGCGCTCGAGCGAAATCCGGCGGCGGCCCTTTCGTCACGCGTCGGCGGACCGACCTGCTCATTTGCGTCGGCCCGCATTCACTCGGCCATTGGGCAATCGACGTCAGGCGGGCCTGCAGAGGAGCGTGACCCGGCGGTAATTTGGCGGACCGCCGCCCGCCGCCTCTGCCGCCACCGCGGCCGGCCGGCGCCGTCGCCTCCGTCGTTCGGCCGAGTGGCCGCCGCAAACACAGGGTTGCGTTTGCCCCGCGTAAGTGACTGCCGGATAATTGAACGCGTCCCGGCGCGTTATATTTGGCGCCGACGTCTCGTCCCGTCTCATTAGCGGAGCAACGTTGGCGCGTGGGTCGGCCGGATGCCGCGCGCGACCCCCGAACCAGCTGCGTCGCGACGGGCGGCCCCGCGCACCCCTCCCCGAACCCCCGCGCCGCACGCGTGAAGGACAGCATGCCGGGTCAAAAGGTCGCGCGGTTCTGACGCGCCAGGGGCGATGCAAGCGCGTACCTCTTCCAGACACCACGTGGGGAGCGAGTGCAGGACAGACAGAGAGGGTTACGAGGTCGCGCCGCCTGGACGGCTGAGGTGACGAGCGTTCTCTCCGCTTCTGATCACGTCCCCGTGGGGGGGGGGGGGGGACCACGCAGACGCATCGCAGTGCTTGTGTCCGTGTTCCGCTGTGAACCTGCTGACCCTCCTCCCCTGCCAGAAGAGCGCAGCGAGCAAACTGCGGGTCAAGAGGTCGCCGCCGCAGCCTGGCCCAGCGTCGGGACGTCTGGGCCGATGTCCAGTGTCCTGCCCGAGGTCGTTTCTCGGTTAGCCAGCTGGGGTAGCGCGCACGTCGACAGGCAGACTTTAAATTGTTGGAAGCCAGCCCATAACACTGTATAATCGCCGTGATCGACAGCCCTCTCTTCTCTGCACGTCCGGGCTGTCTGTCATCTCCGAAACGCAGCCAATGCCCAGGGGGCATTATTCCCGGAGCCAAGACGCCTGCTACTTACATGCGGGTTTCCCTTGTCTCCGATACTAGGCGACAAAGATCGGGCCTGCTGGGACACCGCCCCCTCCCCCCCCCCCGCCCCGTCGCCTCCCCGCACGCAGCCTGGCAGGATTAGCCGCACATTGCCGAGGCGAGTCTGGTCTGTTGTGTGCTGATCCCGGCGTGGGCAGAGCGCTCTGTGAGCGGGCCGGCCGGAGATGCCAGCTCCGAGGAGCGTGGGGAGCACCGGACGGAAACGATCACTTCATTAAGCAAATCATCGGCTCGTTTCCGCGCTCCGCCCACCGCCTCGCCATCTGCGGCGGGAATTTGGCGCGAAACGGCGCCGCGGTGCATGGCGCGAACCAAGCCGGAAGTCGGCTTCCGGACGGCGGCCGACCGCCGACGTGTTTGTGCCGGCTCTGTTTACCGAGTGGGGAGTGAAGTGCAATCAGGAGTATTTCTGGGGCAGAGAGTTGATGGGCTACCACGTGTGGTCGCAGCGCCACCGTCCTCGTCCCGTCGAGGGCTGTTCACTGCGGCTCGAAATAGCATTAGGCTGCATTCCTCTAATTGAAAAGAGCCTTCCGGCTTCAGGACACGGTCAAACTCTGCGCCTGTCGTTTGTCACCACGTCTCTGCACGTAATTCGAAGCAATTAACGAGAACAAAAAATCGCGTCCTTAGTGGTAAGTTTAACCGATTGATGATTTACCCTGAAAAACGCGGATGGTAAACTGCCTCCCTCCGGATCCATGCTCCTGACCTACTGACAATGAATATTGGTTTGCCGCGGTAGCCGAACCGCGGACTCACCGCGGCGCAACCGCCGCCGAGGCGTCCCAACGTGCGAGCACGTGCACACATGCGTGTATATAGCCAGGGCGGTCCAGGGCGGGACCGCGGGTGCTGCCGAGCGTTCACAATATGAAACGTCACCAGACTGCGGGCGCTCTGACGTGACGTGACGTGACGTGACGTGACGTGTTCGCGTTTGCCGGCGGTCGAGGCGGCCGCGGAGCCAGGACGAGCCAGGCCCCTGACCGTGTCCCTCCGCCCCCGACAGGTGGCTGCCAGCTGGAGATGTGAATCCGGAGATGGCCAGCCTGCAGCACCTCCTTCTGTTGGCCTCCCTGGTCGCGACATCACACCAGTTTGACATCCGTGAGTACATGTTACGAAACGCACCCATGTTTAGCGATGGATATATCGGCGTTTTAATCGAACCGGACTTGGCCTGGTCATGTTTACAATTTGTCTTGTCATCACAGATGTTCACTCTTCACTCCGTTATACCAAACACCCACATCGAATTGGTTTACCATCTCGAGCTTTTGGTTCACAGACGCTTGAAGTGCGCCTTCCGACCGTTGCCGTGTCTAAGCGCACGGCACTGTTAGTGGCTTCACAAGATTTGTGGGCTCAGACCACCACGCCGAACAAAAGTCACCTGCGCCGGCGGAGCTGCAGCTCTGCCTGTGACCCCTCCCTCGGCCACGTCCGCGCCCGGGGAGCTGCAGCTCTGCCTGTGACCTCTCCCTCGGACACACACGCCCGCGGTCGGTCACGTCCTCGCCCGGGGAGCTGCAGCTCTGTCTGTGACCCCTCCCCCGGTTACGTCCTCCCCCGCGGAGCTGCGGTTCTGACTGTGACCCCTCCCTCGGTCACATCCTTGCCCGCGGTCAATCACGTCCTCGCCCGCCGAGCTATGATTCTGCCTGTTACCCCTCCATAGGTCAAGTCCTCGCCCGCAGTTGGTCACGTCCTCGCCTGCGGAACTGTGATTCTGCCTGTGACACCTCCCTCGGTCAAATCCTCGCCCGCAGTTGGTCACGTCCTCACCCGCGAAGCTGCAACTCTGTCTGTGACCTCCCCCCTTCCCTCGGTCACCTCCGCACCCGCGGAGCCGTGGTTCTGACTGCGACCCCTCCCTCGGTCACGTCATCGCCCTCGGTCAAGCACGTCGTCGCCCGCGGAGCTGCGATTCCGCCTGTGACTGCTCCTTCGGTCACCTCCCCGCCCACGGAGCTGCGGTTCTGACTGTGACCCCTCCGTCGGTCACGTCCGCGCCCCGCTGTGGCCGCTCTCCTCGAGCAAGCTCCAGTTCCCCGTTGTTCCAATGGGTCGTAGTCAGGTGCACAGATCCGGCGTGCGGCCCGTCGTAATTTAACCCCGGTCGGTTTAAATCACCATCGCTAATTGTTGGCGCGCGTGCACGGGCCCACGGCCGCCCCGGGGTCGCCCTCCGCCAAAACAGCGCGCCGCGACCCGGGGCAAGATGGCGGCCGCGGGCGTCGCCGCGGCCAATCTGTGCCTGACCGATAGCGCGACACGCCGTAAATAAACCCGCCATCCATTTTATCGGAGCCGCCAGCCGTCAGTTTGTGTATTTGTGCTGCAGCCCGGCCGCGGCCGCGTCTGTTTGTTGAAACGCAGTGTCGCCGCAGGTTGTTTACTCAAGGTGAATTCACTAAAACCTGGCGATCACGCCCGAGCCCGGCGCACGGCGCCGCTTGAGCCGGGTAATCGCAGCACGGGACAGGCTAAGCCGGCCGGAGCGGCGCTGACGTCACCGATATGATTGGGTGATTCCTGTCAACGATGCGTGTGGAAGACCCTGTACATTGCATCATCTGCTTCGAGCACGGGCAAGAACACCTCAGCTGATCCGCTCACCGCCAATTCCTGTCGCTCCGTTTGACGTCGTGTGCTGTAAACACAAGCGAGCCAATAGATATCGCTTATTTGATCGATGGCACAGCCCTGGAGGATGTTAACATTATCCGCGGTCTGAGCGGTCATTTCGTTCGAGAACCTAACATTTGGGCTGCATGCCGACTTAACGATAGAGGAGGCTCGCCGGGCGCTAAAACTCTTGATTCGCTCTTTCCAATACCTCACGACTCTTGTAGCGTGATTTGGCAGGGAGCTGTCACAGGTCATGCAGACAGTTCTTGCAGTGCATTATACACAGAGCACATGTGTTTGATCTGACTTGAACTCACATTCGTATTAACGCACAAGTTTCCGATCTCCGCTTTAGCTGGATATTTGTCCCATCTCAGTCGCCGTCCCATGTCGATCTCCGTCACATTTCGATCTCCGTCCCATCTCGATCTCCGTCCTCAATGGATCTCTGTCCCATCCCAATCTCCGTCCTATCTCGATCTCCATCCCATCTCGATATCCGTCTTAAATGGATATCCATCCCATCCCAATCTCCATCCCGTCTTGATCTCCGTCCCATCTCGATCTCCGTCCCGTCTCGATCTTCAGAATCATGTTAACTTAAAAGCGCGTAACCCTTGCAGGACTCAGCGCAATGTCCTGGATTTGCACGCTATTCCTCAAGGAAAGATAAACTCATCGTTTCTGTTAGCCTCCTTTTCACTGTTCGCTCTAGCATACGCAGACCGTCGTCTGTCGCTGCTGCAGACACCTTTAGCTTGAGTCAGCAATGCTAGGCACAAATTGTATGCCAAGCAGATGGAGTCGTATCTTTGCTTCTTCGCAAGCGTGCCAATGTCGATGCATCTCACGCTGGGTTTATGCATTCCTCCTGGAGGTGGTTACGTTTGACTTGCCGATATGGCCGTAGACGCGTAGCTTATTCAATGCGTGTGGAACTGTATGTGGTTTATTTTTATCGTCTGGACGTCGGCTGTAATGGATGCCGCCCGTTAGCGACTAGTTACATTCAACTGAGTTATTTTTTTGTTACAAGAAAGGAAGGAATCGGGCTCCTTTAAGTTTTTCGGTGGTTTTTCGGTGTTCTGAGGTGAGTGTTCCCATTGACGCAAGGAGCGACCTTTCATTTTCCAGGCTAAGTGACCTTATAAACCAAACCTTGGCTATACTGGCTTCATGATAACTTACTTCATAACATCACTGAACCAGCGTCTGATGGTACATATAGGTGCATTAGTGTTACCTTAAGAAATTCAAACCATATATCACGCTCACATATATATAGGCAAAATATAATGAGATTCCATGGTATCTCACTTATATTTGTGCTGAGCGCTCCCTCCAAATTTCAGTTTCTTGATTACACTGTCTTCTCCATGAGCCTCCTCGCGGAAACCACCGCCGCCGAAGCCGCGGCCTATTAATTGATCATCATGTTGTTCCAGTTCTGTTTTTCCGATCCACAATGCTCATTGTTATTCATATTTGTTTTCAGACGTTCAGACGTTCTCAAATGTTTTAAAACGCATTTCCGATCTTGTGTTTTTCCCCTCTTCTCTTCTTTTGAACATATCCGTTATATCATTTCATCCACGATGCCAATCCTTCCGCAAACTCCTCTTCGGCGCCGCTTCGTTTCCAATTTTGCTTCTCCGTTATCCCCTTAGCATCCAGCTGGGCTTCATGTGTGTTCGTCTGCCTGGCTTCATCATGCCTTTCCCATACCGGTATGACGTCATTTGACGTCGCTTTTCGTCTATCCCTGCGTTGTCTATCGGGGGCCGGTAGCGGGCGCTTCCTTCCCAGTGCTGTCCGTATTCTGCCGGCCGACAGCACGACAGCTTATCTCCAGTCCGCCGCCGCCCGTTCGGTCATGGTCTCATCAGGTCAGATCATGCTTTGTCATTCCCCTTGTCCCCCTTCGATCGTCCGTCCTTTGACGTACTCAGCCTCCTCTCGCCTGCCGTGCGTGGCGAGGAAAAACCTCGCGGAATGACCCGCAGGACCTCGCAGACCGAAGCGGCTCTTCCCGGAACGCCGCGCCCTCCCTGCGCCTGTCACTATCGCCAGCACCGCCACCGCCACCGCCGCCGCCGCCGCCTCGTTTCCAATTCTGCCAGCGTGCGGCGGCCGGCTGGTCGCTCCCCCCCCCCCCCCCCCCCTCCCTCCCGATCGGGTCTCTCAGTCTGTCGCGGTATGCGCACGCGGAGCGGGGCGGTGACCCGGTCTGTCGCTCGTCTCGGCCCCTCGCTGGGGAGGACAGCCTCCGTTCGACGCCAGGCGACCAGCCCAGGTCCAGCTCTGCCCAGCCCCTCGCTGGGGAGGACAGCCTCCGTTCGACGCCAGGCGACCAGCCCAGGTCCAGCTCTGCCCACAGCCGCTCTCTGAGCTTTCCATTCGGCCATCAAAACAGCGCTCTTGGAACGCTCCCGTGGCGGTTTTTAAGGCGCGATTTAAAGGCGAAAGATCGGCCAGAGAGCCGTTCCCACTATTGCGGTCTGCGCTTAGAACCAAACAGGTTCCCCCTGAAACCGCAGGACTGGCCTGCCCCAGACGAATAGGGATCCGCCGTCAAGGGGAGACGGATCAGGGACCCACAGACACAGACGCTTAGGTCATGGACCCTGGAGCGCAGGGGCATAGATAGCTCAGGAACCTCCGCACGCAGACAGTGGTCAGGAACCTGCAGATACATAGACACAGATCAGGGGCCTATGGCCGTGGGGGCGCAGGTCATGGCCTTGCACCCGCTCGCCCGCCGTCGGTGCTGACCAGCCGCCTGCCAGATAGCTGACGCCGTTTTTGCGCCGGTGTCATCCGGCCCCGTGGGCGGCGCCGTCTGCCGGACGCCGTGAGAGCGCGACGCTGATGAGGGGTTCTGGTGCGCGCTGGCACACACATAAAGCGCCGATTGTTCGCGTTTGGCCACCGCCGCCACGCTCGCCGATCCCCCTCCCGCCCCGCCTCCTCCTCCCACGGCCGTTCACACCCACGCCCGTATACGGGCCAAATATGGCAGGCGGCTGTCAGGCCCCTAAGCTCCCAATTCGGCGGCGGCTTGAGAAGACACACACTACAAACGGCCGCCTAAAAATACTCGGCGCCAATAGCGCCGCTGTCACGGCGTGGTTCGCCACCATCCTTCAGTTGTCCGTGATAACACGTTCTGAACACAGTGGCGCTTGAGGAGCCGCTCTGTTGCGGTTACCAATGACGACAGTTTACGATGCAGCCGGCTTTTTATGGTTCATTTGACGGATTCCAGAAGTTTTTCGGTGTTGTACAGGCTAATCGAAGTGGGGAAATTTAACTGCACTTTCCGCAGGTTACGCCAACTGAGGGACTACGGTATTCGTGTGATGTTTTCACTGGTTGGAATGCCGATTAGGCATTTCGGGCCCTTTTTCATTTCTAAATGCCACCACGTCCGAATCGGTATCAGCCTTGCAATGAGTCCTGCGTGTTGCGAACTAGCACACGCATCACAGATCCGCCTCAGTTATCGATACGCTCCGCTGTGGAAGTAGGACAACGACAGCATGTCCACGGTCGTTAATGAAAGACACTGAATGTGGGCTGGTGTTGCCTTTTCGTATTGGGTTTTGGGGTGGAGCGCTAGGAGATACCCGGCGCCGGCTGAAGGCGTGCTGAACCGATAAGAAATTACTGTGTAGAGTTAATCCCCCCTGGGGCATTGACGGCATCCATAACCGGCTGCTGCCTGCTGTGGATCTTCAGCTGCTGCGCTTCATTCCAAAGCCCTACGCCTGTTGTTAAGGCCTATACGTCACCAACTCATCCCTGAACTCGACCTAGTCTGGCCTGGTCCGGCCTGGTCTGGTCGGCAGCCGCGGTCCTGGCGCGACCTCCTCCGATCCCCGGCTGGGCCCACGTTGCCTGGACCCTCTGCGGTGCCCGGCCGGGCCCACGTCGCCTGGACGGCTTCGGCCGCGCCGGTGTCCGCGGTCCGTCCGTGTCCGCCGGACGTCCGCGGAGGAGGGGCGGCAATCGATCTGCGACGGTGTCGCCGCGCGTCAGGCGATGATGTAGCGGAAATTGGACTGGCCCGGGCGCGACGCGCCGGCGGGGCCGCGTGGCTGCCATTCCGGAGCTGGCCGCGCCCCCGCCGCCGTCTCCTCCGTCCGGCGGCGGCGCCAGCGCGGTCCCATCGGAGGACCTCCGCGGAAGGGGGGGGGGGGTACCGGCTCCGGGGGTGCCAACCACTGCAATATAGGTAATACAACACAATGATGTAGGTGCCGGGGGCAGGAAAACTGACTCAGCCACAAGTAGAGCATAGTCACCTAAATTACGAACATACGCACCGCGGACTCATGACGCATGAGTGACGCAACATGATCGTATTAGCCCCGTCATTACGTTTGCTCCATGACGGACGGGCGAATCGAAAGTTGAAGTGAATTGAGGCATTTCGGACTCTTAAGCCTACGCAGTGCGATTTCAAAGTTTGTAGGTTGGTGATCCTGTTTTGCGGAAACTGACCGTGGCCGGCTGAACTAAGAGGGACAGACAATCGCGAACGTATGACTACACTCATCTCCTGGCGTCAAACTCCCCCCTCACATATCCTGAAAACAGCCTGCCCCAGCGACGCATTTTCGAAAAATGAGTGAGGGGGGGGGGGCTGAGCGGTACAAAATGACGCAACCTACCCAAAACATTTGTCACCCAAACTGGTTTCCTCCAGATTCGGGCAACTTTCTTCTCAAAGTTGAGTGCCGGAGCCCAAGTTGAGAGACCAAAAAAAAGAAACTAACACCCCTGGCCCTACCGGAGCATTTCTGCTTTTGTCCCAGATGACTCACATGCGACGTCCTCCCTCCCTCTCCAGGTCGCAAACCAGCGACGGCACACGACGTGGGCGCTCCATAAAAGTTTTATATGGCCGATAGATGGCGCCAGGTGTGGAGAACAAATGAGTGCGGCGTGGAGCGATCGGGCCATGTGATTGGACCAGACGGCCGGCCGGAACTACGTCATTACCGGCCGCCGGTCAAACTCCCCCGCGGAGCCCCAGTTATCACTTATTTGGTGGTCACAGGTGGCTGTTAGTTGGTAACAAATACAGGTGTTTGCCCGGTCGCCTGTATTACACCTCATCTGTCATTCACTGGTGTGTAATCTGGGGCCGGTTTTAGAGTATTAGGAGGGGGGAGGAGCATCAACGGAGCGTTGGCCCCGGTTACTCCGCGCAGGAGTGTGACGTTTGGCGACCGGCAGCTTGGATATTTTTGCGTTTCATGGTAATGGAGGCCCTGGCGCTGTGTTCGCAGAAGGCCGAGTGGGCCTATCATTAAACCACTTCTTTGCTCAATGGCCTAAAACAGCATCAATCCCGCACAAATTGGATAATGACGTAATGAGTCATGCTGGGCTATGAAAGATAAGCGACAACCGACGATGGCAGTACAAAAAGGACGTGGATAAATACAGTTGGATCATTCATCTCTGGTTTGGAATTTGAATGACGGCTCCTTTTATATGAAGCTACGTTTCAATGTCCTAACACGTCTTGGACTCTTGTGGTTCGTCTCCATGCAGGTCGTCATTAATAACCAGCAGCTGGGTGGCTGGAACATGAAGCATGAACCCAGCGCCGCAACCAGAACCAAATAAGCCAAACTAAACTGTACACTGACATGTAAATAAACGACCGAAATGCAAACGTAAACATCACATTTCCCGCACGAACTGAACTGAATCCGGGCAGCAGTGAATTCAGCAGTTGGCCTGGACTGGGTTCGATCCCCGGTCTCGTCGCCGCCCTACCGACGGCGCTCGAGCCCGTGCTGCCCCTCCCTCGCTGACGCTGGCCGTCCTTTTCAGGCGAGTGCGATGCCGCGCTGGGCATGGAGTCGGGCGCCATTCCGGACTCGGCCATCACGGTGACGTCGTCGTTCGACCTGGCCCGGGTGGGGCCGCAGCACGCCCGGTGAGTTCCGGCCACGGCGCCGGCGGGGCAGGAGCCGGGTGACGACGGGCAGAGGCCGGGGTATAGGGTGCCGGTGGTGTAGTTAAAGCGTCTGGGAAACCAGTGGTACTGGGTTCGACTCCCCGCGGTGCCCGCCCTTCCTGCCAGGGTGAGAGGCAGGTGACGCTATATAGCCTCAGCAGCTGAGTGCGTCGTAAAGTCCAAATGACCCAGGCGGGCAGAGGGCGGCGACGACGGGGCAGAGGCCGTCGACGACATCAGAGGGCCAACAGGGGTGGCTGGGTGCCGAGGCCGGTCCCCCCCCCCCCCGAACTTCAGATTTGACGGTAAATGAGCGGAGATGCGTGGTAAGAGTAACCTAAGCAAATCAGAGCTTGCTGTTAGTGTCATTCACAGTCATTATCAGAAAAAACATGCTTTGGAATCATTCATTAGTTCTGATGATTCCATATGTTATCGCGCTATATGCCGGCACAGTAGACGTATCCCAAAGCCCCGGCTACTAAACTAACTAAGCCCTGGTGAGCGCTACAGGACTGGACAGTCACGGGACCAGGAAGCTCAAATCATCATGGCGAGGGGCGACTGGGGAGGGGGAGAGGGATAAGGGCAGAGGGGGAGGGGGGGGGGGCGGAGAAAGCCGTCGCACAGGCAGGACATGGTCGTCTGGTGCCGGAGAGGAGAAGGCAATGAGAGGGTCGGGCGGTGCAGTACTGAACGCTATCACGTAAATCAACCGATGGAAGATCACCGGATGACCTACGGTTACCCAGCGCACCAGCGGGCGGGCGGCATGACTGGAAGCCACAGTCGCGGACGATGCCATGTTCGGTGGTGATCCTTGCGGCTAGATCGTGTGATTGCCCGAGTTGACTCACACCACCTCCCAGACCAGTGGCTGAGAACGACGCCAGTTGGCCGAGAAGCTGCGGCCGGCGCGCCTTTCGCAGACGAGCGGTAGCCACTGGTCCAGCTGCACAGCACAGTGCGAGACAATAGCGAGCAGCCACGCGGCGCGGTTACAAACGGCTCGGTCAGCGGAGCGCCGCTGGCGGGGCCGATCTATGCGTCCCGTCGTTTGCACGCCGCTCGGTGCCCTGAGCGCCGCCCATTGTTCAGATGATGGACGGCTCGCCACCGCCGTTCCTCAGACACGGAGATCGTGTCGGGCGTCGCAGCCATCTGTCAGAGGCCGGGCTGATGACGTCCCGGCCTGTCAGCGGACCACTGCGACCCCGCTGGGGGTCCTCTCACGCTGCAGTGATCCCCTGACTTTGCAGCGGGTACCCTCACTCTTCGACAGACCCCACTGCACGCTACAGCAGCTTCTGGCGCATTATCAAATCTGCGAATCTTCAGTGGGTCCTCATACCCTACAGTGGGTCTCCTGAACCTGGTTCTGCACACCTGACGCTGTCGTGGTCCCCAAGATCATGTACCCCCGTCCCCTTTCTGACTCTGCAGCTGACCCCCCCGGGCCGGGAGCTCCAGTGTCGCATGCGGGGTCAGCAGACGTGCCGTCACTGCTGGCGGCCCTTCGGTGGCGTCAGCGGCGCCGGCGGCACCAGCAGTGTGACCACCGCCGGGCTGACTCACCGCGCCGTCAGCTGCCGCCAGAACGGCGCCACCGGGCGCAGGACGCCAGTTGCCGTCAGAACGGCGCCACCGGAACACAGGGCGCCAGACGCCGCCAGCTGCCCGCCAGAACGGCGCCACCGAGCGCAGGGCGCCAGTCGCCGCCAGCTGCCCGCCAGAACGGCGCCACCGGGCACAGGGCGCCAGTCGCCGCCAGCTGCCCGCCAGAACGGCGCCACCGAGCGCAGGGCGCCAGTCGCCGCCAGCTGATCGTCAGAACGGCGCCATCGGGCGCAGGGCGCCGGACGCCGCCAGCTGACCGTACGCTCGGTACCGGGACGCGCGGGCGCATGCGACGGGGCGCCAGCTGAGGGTGGCGGGAGAAAGAATTATTGGTGTGCTCCCTCAAGGTGGCGCGCGTAAGGAGGAAGCGGCATTGGAATTGTGGGAGCAGAGGAGGCTTCTCCCCGTTTAGCGTTTGGCAAGCGTGTCGTTCGGTGTCAAAGCTAATTACTGCCGACATGCAGCGTCCTTCCAAAGCTGCGAAGGTCAAAAGTCTTCTCCCTGACTTTGTCCAAAGAACATTATTTCCGCGTTGACAGTCGTCTTTGCAGTCACCCTTCACTGTGAGCAGTGAACAGTGAGCTGCTTTACTCGGCCTGGTATCACATGCGCTGGTGTAGATATGTATGTAGACATTCTCCTCCCTATGTTCCACACATGCATTCACAGTCCTTGGCGTTCCTGAGAGTTTAAGCAGGCTATCTGGCGGTGGAATCAGACGGCACGCCCAATCGCTATCTCGTGACCAGCTGCGGTCGGACTGGTCATATCAAGAAGCCATCGTGAGATTCAGCCGAACTGGTAGTATCAAGCTTCCATCGCGAGACTCGGCGAGCACGAGCAGGCTCATTTGGGGATCAAAAGACATGGAAAGAACCAAAAGAGCAGGACGTAAATGTGAAAGATGAGTTGCGCCTTCGAACTTCGGACGAGAACGTGTGCACTGCGCAGTTCCCAACCCGCCTTCGATCTCTGTCCGTGCTGATAAAACACGGCAACTTGTCGGAATGGTCGGATTCGCCGCCGAACCCAGACGGTCAATATCACAAAGCGGCCCGTTACAATCCACATATCAGTTGTCAATGCCTCAGCGCGTTCAATTTTGGCAGTCACGTGTTGGAGCTCGAAAGATCAATAAATCACAGCGTTATTTCTTTCAGGACATAATGGCAGCCTTCACAATTTTCTCATCTGCTGTGCAGTTCCTCACACCAGGGAACAGCTTTGTTTTAATGGTACGGTACCTTTATGCTTACACGGGCATGTCTAACATGACATGGTACATGCTATCCAGGATTCTAACATTGAAGACAACCTGCCGTCAGTTGCAAGAAAAGGCCAAAAAAAAACCCAGCCAGTTAAGAGAAAGTCACCTGGCTATGTCATTACACTGCTCTGGCCGTCCAAAGATTCTGCACCGCCGTCAGCCTGCAGAACGAACCCGCGAATCCGGGTGCAGGCGCAAACCACACATTACCCTTGCATGCCGGGCCAGCGTCTAAAAACGCCTGGCCATCCACCGGAAGCGTTCTCATTTTTGTCTGTCTGCAGGCTGTGACACATGCGCAGCGACTGAGGGCTGTCCGTTGTTTGCAAGCCAATGACGTGATCATTGACGATAGCGCCGCCGCCCCGCGGTGCTCAAGGGCGGATCCAGAACTCTGCTTTGAGGGGGATATTTATTTTATGTCCCCCCCCCCCCAATGGGATGGGAGACTGGGCGAGGTGAAGGTCTGATGCCCCCTACGCAAATGTTGACATTTGATTTATGCAACAACAGCATACATGACAACCACGTTTTCTGACCATTGCCATGAGTTTGGGCCGCGTTCAAGCTCTCGCAGACCGGAATATTCCCGATGTCCTGACAGGACGGGGACCGGTGTCCTGACCGGACGGGGACCGGCGTCCTGACCGGACGGGGACCGATGTTCTGACCGGACTCGGACCGGTGTCCTGACCGGACAAGGACCGATGCCCTGACCGGACGGGAACTGGTGCCCTGACCGGACGGGAACTGGTGTCCTGAGCGGACGGGAACTGGTGTCCTGACCGGACGAGGATCGATGCCCTGACCGAACGGAGCCCCCAAGTTTTTCCTGCTGGCGGGGTGGTCACGTGAGTCTCAAGGACGCCACTGCCTCACGCCTCCTCGGGCTCGCCCCTGGCCGAGCTTGTGCAGCGAGCAGGCGGCTAGTGTCCTGACCCAGCCGGACTTCGCCCGGCATGGCCAGCCTCTGTTTGGGGGCGGGGTGGACCAAAAGTGGACATTGGTAAGGAGCGCTGTGCAGCTACCGTGAACTGTGCATGTCCACGTTGGGCGATAATGAACAGAACACGCGGCAGCGCAGCCAGGCAGTCTTACAGTTCTTTGCCTTTAAACACAGGCCTGCAGCCCAGGACAATGAAACAGGGCTCCAGTTGCGGTTGGATGCGATTGCGATCAAAGCGCCGGTGCCAGTGTTTTTGTGTCGCTGGCCTATTTTTAGTCTGCTTGGTGTGGAGGAAAGGAGGCTTTCCTTTTCCCTGACCGTTATTGGATCACATAAATGAAAACAACTGGAAATGGCCTTTAATGAATAAATAGCACCTCACACAAAGCGCCCATATTAAGTCAGAGACTTTCAGGTGACGTTCCAACATTTGTACTGTGCAAAGTGTACAATACGTCCAGTGCCATAGTGCAGTATTATTCAAGTAATGTACTTTACAACGTATAGTGTTTGACATAAAGGGCGTTCTAGATCTATCGTGACTCAAAGAAACATCTGAGCTGTGATGGCGAAAAGCTCGTCGTTCTTCATCTGACCGGACGTGTCACGCGGCCTGTCCACCGACGCTCCGTGTGTTCCATGTCGTGACCTAACCTCACTCCGACAAGTCCTGCCGCGACCGGGCCGCTGACCTGGCCGCTTAGCGTGACCTGACCCCGACCTGCCGTGCTCCTCCACAGGCTGAACGTGGACCGGGACGGCGGCGCGTGGTGCCCGGACCGACACATCAGCAAGGGCATCCGAGAGTACCTGGAGGTCGACCTGACCCGGGCCCAGGTGGTCAGCGCCGTGTCCGTACAGGGCCGCTTCGGCAACGGCCGCGGCGTGGAATTCGCCGACCAGTTCACCCTCGAGTACTGGCGGCCGGGCCTGACCGCCTGGCGCACATACCGTCAGTGGAACGGCACGGAGGTCAGTGAGGGGTGCCCTTCCCCACGTGTCAATCACGCGGGAATGCGGACAAGCAACGTCCCGATTCGACGCTGGGTGGTGGGATTCTAAAGGGGTCGTCAAAGGAATTATGGACGGCCGGTGTGGGTTGCCACATACTGTGCTCGTTGCTTGCAGCATCGTTTGAAAGATGTGTTGGGTAATTGAAGGCGTTGTAGGCATTTGTGCACGATTGCAATTTGTTGGTCTTTAGATGTTTATCGACTCGTGCCACTATATTGCCCGTAAGTGTCGCAGTCGTGATGAGGTTGTAAGCGAAGTAACGAATGTATCTCAGCGATCAGCGGCGCGGTCGGAGTCCAGTTTTAATGAGACGAACCGAGATGAAAAACAATGTCCACCGGCCACGCTGGAGGTTGGACCAACCTTAATTAACTAGTGTCGTGTCTGAGCTCACCACCCTGACTCTTGTTCCGTATCCGCCACCCATGCTCCCCCTCCCCCCCCCCCCCCCCCTCCTACCCGCTGCAGTGCTCGCCTCCCGGCCGCACGTGCCTGACACTGCCCCTGGCGCGTCGCGCAGGTACTGCCGGGCAACGAGAACAACTATTTGGCGGTGCAGCGGCGGCTCGTGCCACCCATCTTCGCCACGCGCCTGCGCCTGCTGCCCTACAGCGAGTACGCCCGCATGGTCTGCTTGCGAGTCGAGCTGCACGGCTGCAATAAGACAGGTCAGCCGTCGCTCCGCCCCGCCCCGCTGCAGGGCTGACTTCGGCCCGGCAGCGCTGATGAACCGTGAAACTGGGGCAAATCGTTTAATTAGATGAATGGGTGGACGGGTGTTGTGGCGCAATGTAACGGTCCGGCCGTGGCAGTTTGGGACGGCGGTGAGGCTGGAGGAACGGGCGCAGGAAACTGCATCGATATGAGTGCCGTTGAAGCAAGGAGGAAACCAACTTATCTGGGACTTTCACAACCGACGAACTTGTAGCTCGATGTGGAGCGGTGCGAACTATGTAGGACTTCTCAGCGCCACCACGTGTTTTTCAGATAGCTCGAGTCATTTTACCTGAAAGAGCATCACCCCTTAATTGTAACCAGAGACAAGTTGCATCTCATGAGTTCATTGACTGGACATTGGACACAAGATACCACGCGTCCAAGTGTTCGATACGAACCTCTAACACCTTCGTCGTGCGCAGTTTCCACGCTAGTTGTATCGCCTTATGAATGCCTCCTGGCCAGCAGATGCCAGCCTTCTCACTTCATTTGTACATATGGTGACGCGCGGCACTTTCTCCGGGGCCACCGCCGCTGCGCGAGCACGCATTTCGACGGGAAGTGGTCTGGGGGGCCGGGGCCTCCGCCGCTGCGCGAGCACACATTTAGACGCGAAATGGTCTGGAGGGGCTCTCCGACGCCGGCGCACTGAGCTGTAATGGACTGGCCAAGCTGCGTTGGCGAAAAATGCGCCGCAAAAACGCGCCGCAACATGACCGCCGCTGACGGATCCTGTCCAGAGTGGGGTCCCAGACACGGGCCGGAGTGGGATCCCAGACATGGCCCGGATGGGATCCCGGCGCTGGGCTGAAAGGGATCCCGGGCGCTGGGTCATATGGGATCCCGGGCGCTGGGCCGGATGGGAAACCGGGCGATGATCACGAAAGTGTCCCGGCACACTACTGCATGGCTTGGCCGGGGTACGCATGTATCGCCGGGCTAGATGGTGCCACCGAAGTAAAGTTTCTTTTACTACGGACGCCTTGTGCGAACATACCGTTATAACTGTGCACTGACACATCCAGCAAGAGGTACAGCGCCGCAGTACGGCTGCGCTCTTCAGCCCAGATTAAGCCGGCGTGCCGCGGCCGGCGGCCGCATGAATCAGCGCCGCTGTGTCATCAACGGCGGCCGTGAAGGGTCGACCGTCCGGGCGGTTTGAATAAGCTCCGGCGATTATACGGCCCAAGGAGCTGTCGAGTGCGAGATGGCTGCCGGCTGACAAATGGGCTGACTCACTTCTGGAGGCGCCGTCCAGGACGCTTGTCTCAGCTGTTTCGAACAGCGTGTCACCCCGGCTGATCAAGCCTTTTTCTTTGAGAGGGTCAGTTGCATGCGGGATCTGCACACGCTCTCAGAATGTTTCGGTCCGGCGTAAGCATGCATATACTCGCTGTGTTCATATACGCACTGTCGTTAGAGGCTCACCCTCAACCTCAAATGCTCGCCTATCTGGAACATATCTGCATCCCATCGCTACCATGGCAACAGGAATGACTCGGATGGCCATGAGAGGGGAAAGTAACGCATATTTGTTGAAGTATTTGTGACACGTGAGAGGTAGCGCACGGTCGTAGGCGATGTTTGGTGTTGTCACTGCGGCGCGGCATTTTCTCGTCATCGTCACCATTGCGAGCAATTACCGATTGACTTGCAAATTGTTTCTCATGGAGGCTGCAGGTCACTGCAAAATCCAGCAGGCCTCTGCTGTGCAGAATTTCAGCACTTTTTTCCGCGACGAGATAATGATAGCCAAAATCCTCGTCCTTTGTCTGCATTCACTTGTGCTATCAGAGGGTTGCGATAATTCTGCACAGCAGCGGCTTGTTGCACCTTATCAATCCTGCAATGACACGCTGTAAATATCACGCAGTATTCACCCTCTCTGCGGAGATTTCCGACTCGCGCCGCTGAATCTCAATGGCCGTTAATGTCTCTGTCCCGAGACCCAGCCCGGGTTTGCAAGGCGGGGAGCTACGGCAAACGACACCGTTTGCTGCCCAGACCCGCTGACCGACCGCCGCAGTCGGATTCGTCAGGATTAGTCACCCGGCGCAAGTGCGACGCCGCGTCGCCCTTTAAACCGGCTCCTCCTGACGGACGTCCGAGTTCGACGGCCGATGCCAGCATGAAAGAGCCCCTCTCGTGCTGATGCCGGACGTGTAGTTGGCCGCTCACTGCGTTTCGGTGTTGAATTACAGACTTTTTCTGCTCCTAACAATAGAAAGGCTTCGCAAAAGGCCGTTGCGTATATGCCTCCGTGGACATGCCGTGCAATTCTCTTTTGTCAAAGCCGGAGGCCACACCGCACATTACGCTTAGTGCATGGCGCATGATGTCGGACAGGTCGTATGCAGACTGTGGGCCGTGCAGCACCAGCAGCGACGTTTTGAAATGACTGGACAACAATAGGGACCAACCATACGCTTGAAATCAGTCCGGCAGCGGTCGAGATTGTCGCTGCCGGACTTTCCGAGCCTCCCTGAATCGGATGTCTGGAAATAATAGGGTGGTGCGTTCCAGCTCGCGTCGTCCTGTTCGACTCTGGACACGGGCACCACCAGTCCGTCACCTTTCCCAACAGCCTCTGACCGGGCTCCACCTCTCGCACGTCGCCCGTGACCCCGTGACCTCTGCGGTGACCTCGCCTCCCTCCACAGACGGGGTCGTCTCGTACTCGGCGCCGCAGGGCGAGAGCCGCTGGCCGGGCGTCGAGCTGACCGACCGCACCTACGACGGCCTGCACGACCAGGGTCAGCTGTACGGCGGCACCGGCCAGCTCAACGACGGCACATACGGCGGCGACAACTTCAGGCAGGACCGTGGACACGGCAGAGGTGGGTCCGCGCGCACGCTCCGCCCGTACCCACGCTTTGGCCAGGTGGAGACGACGGACACTCAGCGCGTGTGGTGAGCGGTGGTGACCTAAGGCGATGATTCGCGATGGTCTTGGCACGTCGGTTCTGGGAGACTCGTGGCTACGTGGTGCCCCACGCCTAGAAGCGTGGGGAGCAAACGTGCATCCGTGACAGCTTTCATGTCGAAGGTAATGTCAGTGCAGCAGCGATCGGGACCTACGAGCCTACTTAGAACCTCACTCGAAGCATGTGGCCATAATTACCGTGCCTAGTCACCGCTGACGAACAGGTGGGCTTGATTTCGTTCTGACGTCATGTGGTGTGCGGGCCGCGTATTGGTACGGCGGCTTCCGTGACATGACCTCCACGGGGCAGCGTCCGGTGGGGATTACGTCACGCGTTAGATGACGTCAAGTGGGGCCGTGGTTGCCGGCTTGTTGATGAAGAGGCCAGCTCCAGTAATGAGCGAAAGCGGCGGCGAATGCAGCGAGGGCACGCCGGCATCTGGAGGCGGGAGTAATGAGAGAGGAATGTTTACGCAGGGGGCGGTGTTGTCGCGAGGCCGATCATATGCCAAAATAGCGCTGCGCTCGTGAGAAAACAAACTCGTCAGCACTCTAGGCCGATGTTTATAAACATTTATTCGGAACAGTTTTTGTGCAATTATTCAATTTGTTTGACTGGCCGCATGCATATCGCGTGTGAATAACGCATGGGAACGCGTGCACCTGCAGCGCTCATTTTTCGTCCATGGTGAGCGCGCCGTAAAATGTGTGGACCGCTATGTCTTGTCGGCCGGAACAGACCCGTAACCAACAAGAACAAAGGCATCGATCTCCTCACGTGACGCGTCTCGTCATATATTTTCTCGGTCCTAATCTCCATCAACGAACGCCGCGGCCATTGTAATGGACAATATATTACGCTCGCTTGGCGTGCTGGAGACTACGCCGTGGCCAAAGTCGCGGAGCAACACATTACGCCAGGCAATGTGTCATTGCCTCTGACCAGGAGCGAGCTCGCCGGCTCGCGGCCGACTATCTGCAGGCGCGCCGTTGCGATGGGGCCGTATTGGCACCGCTCAGCTCACACCAATCGCTTGCCACCACTTCACCCCGACGCATGTATCCTGAGCGCGCCTCTGGTCCTGTGTGTCCTGAGCGCGCCTCTGGTTCTGTGTGTCCTGATGCGCCTCTGGTTCTGTGTGTCCTGAGCGCCCTCTGGTCCTGTGTGTCCTGAGCGCCTCTGGTTCTGTGTGTCCTGACGCGCCTCTGGTTCTGTGTGTCCTGAGCGCGCCTCTGGTCCGTGTGTCCCAAGCGCCCTCTGGTCCTGTGTCCTGAGCGCGCCTCTGGTTCTGTGTGTCCCGAGCGCCTCTGGTTCTGTGTGTCCTGAGCGCGCCTCTGGTTCTGTGTGTCCTGGTGTCCTGAGCGTGCCGCTGGTCCTGTGCGTCCTGAGTGCGCCTCTGGTTTTGTGTGTCCTGGTGTCCTGAGCGCGCCACTGGTCCTAAACCTGCCTTGGCGCCCCTCGGGCGAGCGGTCGATCGCCTCAACTCGCCGACCTGCACGTTTCGCCAGCGCGTGCCACCAATCCGGCGTAACTCCTCGTCAGCCGGCCGGCCGGCGGCAGACACACGGATCCCGTGACTCGACGGGGCTTGGACGGCGGCGGCGGCGTCTGGCACCTCACGACACCCGTCCTCGCGCGGCGGCGGCGGCCGCGCACGTCCCCAGATATTAGCCAGCCCCGGTGTCGCGCAGAACGGGGTGGACGCTGTGATTGGATGCCGGTTCCGATGATCCGCCCCAGGCTATATTGGCGCGGTGGTCGCTCGTCCGCCGAGACGGGCGTGGTCAGCTGACGAAGCGACGCTCTCACGCCGACAGGAGGCGCAGCGGCGCGGCCGGAGGCGGCGGCGGAGGGGAATATGCTGTTGGTCTGAAGGCTGGTGGTGGACAGAATCAGAAACCTTCTCCCAGCGTTCAGCTACGGGCCAGGGCCGCGCAGCTGGCTGTCAAGGGCGTCGTTAGGCACGAATAATTTCCGAACAAGGCAATCGACAGACACTGGTGCTCAGGAATAGGTCCCACGCGCAGTTACGTGCTCCAGTCGTCGTCAATGCCCAGGCCGATGACGCTTTGAGCGGCCGTAAGTGGATTGCAGAGTTACGGGCGGGACTGAACATGGAGCGGGAGTGAGTCGGACTGGACAGATCGCAGCGCTGCCTCCCCCGCTTCAGTTCGTCGCGGTCAGTGATGGTTTGAACTGCTCGGGTCAGGATACCGCAGACAACAGCCCTGGCGCACCCACAGTCATTCCACTGGTCGTCGGGATTTGTGTCCTGGCTCGAGCTTATTATACAGCCTACGTTGGGAAGTGAGAGGAGGGTGAGGTAGTTTAGGGTAGGGTGCCCCTCAGTAGATCAGCTCATGTAACCGAAGCAGCCGCCCCTGCCGGAGACCTGCACCTGGGGTAAGCAGTCCCGTGGTGTTGGGACTTACGCGGGCTGTGACGGCCGACCCCCGTGACCCCGACACGAGTCTGAATGACCAGCTGCAGCGCGCCCCGCCCCGCCCCGTCCCGCCTCTGACCTGCTTCCGGCCAGCGGCGGCCGCGCCCGTGGGAATGGCAGAGGACAATCGGGGAATCGTGTCAATGGCTGCTCCAGTGGAGCACTCTTCAGCCGGGCGCCGACCCGACGGAGCCCCGCCGGGGCGTCATCCCAGCGGCGCCCGGGAGGCGGGAGACGGCCTGAGAACGCGCCCGGGGGCGGAGGGACGGCCTGAGAACCCGCCCTGGAGGCAGAGGGACGGCGTCAGAACCCGCCCGGGAGGCGGAGGGACGGCCTCAGACCCCGCCCGGGAGGCGGAGGGACGGCCTGAGAACCTGCCCGGGAGGCGGAGGGACGGCCTCAGACCCCGACCGGGGGGCGGAGGGACGGCCTCAGACCCCGACCGGGAGGCGGAGGGACGGCGTCAGAGTCCGTGGACAGGAGGGTCCCAGCGGGCACCCGGGAGGCGGAGGGACTTCTCAGAACCTGAAGACAGGAGGGTCGACCTGCGGCATCACTGTGGCTCTGCGCCGTACTGTGCGTTTATTCATGATCGTTGAAAAACATTCGAAACAAGACCAGCTTATCTCACGATTTCGTAGGTAATACGGCCTCTGCGTGGTGTAAAAGTGGAACAGGCAAGGCCAGATAAGCTACTCTACCGACCCTCACAGCATATCACGCCAGAAAATGATGGAAATGAAATATATTCCCACGATTGTAAGCATTTGCCGTTATTGTGGCACTGTGTGGATCCCAGATGTTTATCGCTGACGGTGGGGGGTCAAATGCTTCGGCCTGACCTTGTCCTGGCTTCTCCTACAATGCCGCGGTCTACGCACAGGCGTCACTAAGTCATCGCATTCTCACACGTGCAGTGTCTGCTAATCTCCGTATACTCTGCTCGCTGGTCGTTCTCATCCGAGGGCTGCAGGCCTTCAGATAAACAATCGTGGATATCAGCACCGCTTGTACTCCTCTGACCCAACGTACGCCGTTATGGTAATCAGAGCGCACGCACGGATCAAACGTGCAATTGGAAACTAGCTCCTTCCGTCGAGGCGAAAGCCCAGATTCATCCAACCGACCAACGAGACAGCCTGGCCTGCCCGTTTCCGCCGTCTCCACCGTTCTTCAGTCCGCAGCTGCCGCTCTTCTCGGCGGCGAGCCCAACTCTGCACGCGCTGCGTCCCGCCGCCGCGTCGCCGTCGTCACCTTCCGCGCCTCCGTCGCTCGCGGACTTCCTCTGGGCGCGAAGCTCCGCTGACGACCATAAAGCGTCTCTCTCGAGCGTTTCCTTCTTCGGACGGCCCGAGGCCGATCGCGCCGGCGGGCGCGCAGGAGGCGCGGCCGCGACAGCCCGAGGCCACTCGGGAGGACAATGGCCGCTTGTCGGCGCCGCGTCAGATAAGCCGCCTTTGACAGGCCGCGCCGTTTTTGCCGGAAGCAGCGCTGTCATACAGTTTACACCGCGATGGCGCGATTGTGCACTTTTCGAATTAATTGCTTTGATCAGTTATGCGAAAATGGGTCGATGCTCTGATTAGAGGGTAATAGGATTCCGCCCGGCGCCGCCAGCTGCTGCACGACAGCCGGCGTCAGCCGCCGACGCGGCGTCTGCAATTAGCTGCAGGGTCCGCCGGCGGCGTGCGCGACTCCTGGGTGGCGACAGCCGTCATCTGGAACAGCGGCAGCCGTCATCTGAAGCGGCAACAGCCGTCATCTGGAGCAGCGACAGGCGTCATCTGGAGCAGCGACAGGCGTCATCTGAAGCGGCAACAGCCGTCATCTGGAGCAGCGACAGGCGTCATTCGGAGCAGCGCAACAGCTGTCATCTGGAGCAGCGGCAGCCGTCATCTGGAGCAGCGGGAGCCGTCATCCAGAACGGTGACAGCCGTCATCTGGAGCGGTGACAGCCGTCATCTGGAGCGGTGACAGCCGTCATCTTGACAGCAGCAGGAGCAGCGCGACAACTGTCACCTGGAGCAGCGACAACCGTCATCTGGAGCAGCGCGACAGCCGTGGTCTGCCCGCTTCTTTCTCGGTCACGCAGCGCGCGGCTCTGTGGGTGGTCCGAGCCACGGTCGATCGTCAGTCAGCTGACGGCGTTGTACATTTTTAAGGATGTGTGGCTCGGTGGTTCGTGACTTTTCGCGTCTGGACCACCGGCTGTTACTGCCAGCCGGGCTTCTCTCGTGATTGAGCGGCGGACAGTGTGTGCCGAGACCCAGGTCGAGGACGCCGCTCGGCAGCGCGCAGTGACCGCTGGCCGAGATTCGGAAGATGAATGCGTGGCATGTTCTCGTCGCAGCTGGCCGACAGCTCGCCGGCAGCTGTGGCTTGTCAGCGGCCTAATGACGCCGCCTGCCGACAGGCGCCCGACAGCTTCCCCTCTCCGCTGAGAAGACACGCCCGAGAGACGGGCGAGCTGTCGGCCGCATGATGACCATGTTGAGGATGTGTGACCTGACAGACGATCGGTCTGTCATCGGCCACCTGACCATCCGGCAGACCCGGTGTCTGCCGACCTGCGCCCGCGCCTGGTGTCACGCTTCCATAAATCCATGGCTCAGTGCACCCCTCGCATGTCCGTTTGCCCCTGACATAGGCCACCACGTACTTATCGCCACCATATGTCCGCGCTCGTCCATGGACCCGCGACCTGTCCATCCGTGTGCTCCGGGATGCGTCGGTTCGGATCGGCGGCGATCTGCGGCCTTCTTACTCCTTACACCCTAGCCGTGGACGCGCGCCTGCCGCTGCCCCCGACCGCCGCGACCCCGCCGCGCCTCAGGCGTCCGCCGTCGGGCCGGCGGCGCCCGCGGGGCACGGCGCCGTGACCTGGCCGTCGGCCCGGCCGCCGCGGGGCGCCTGTCGCGGTCGACAGCTGATGGGGCCGCCCGCTGGGCCCGACGAGCCGACGCCCCAGAGACGTCTGGAAAACACGCCGTCCGGCCGCGCTCCGCGCCGGTGCCGGACGGGCCGCCGGCCGGCCGACGCCGATGGCTGCCGGATGGAAATGCGGCGGCGGCGGTGTTTGGGGAGGCGCGGCGGTATAATGTATGACATGCCGCCGCGTGAGAAAGCTTTGATCTGCTGATTTGATCTGGTGCGACGGCAGAGCACAGGGCTTTGTCTGGCCGGCTTCTGGTTTTGTCGTTACATGGTCTGTTTCTCTTTGCAGGGTTTGAGTGGGTGGGCTGGAGAAACTCGACGGCGGACGGAAGCTCTGGAGATGACATTCAAATTCGACACTGTCAGGAATTTTTCTGAGGTCATCATCCATACGAATAATGACCGTCAGAGAGAAATTGAGGTAAGCGCACGTTTGTGCATGCGACATTTGTCATTGCACATGTTAAATGTCCTAATTTAGCCACGCTTTCATTGATGCAGGCATGCGAGCATGAATTTCCTCACGCTCAATTATGACCAATCCATATTCAAAAGCAATTTCAAAACTGTCAGCGACAATTCAGTAACCCTGGGCCCCCGCCTGGTGTGCGTCGCTGACTGGTGGGCCGCGTGCCGTTTTTTGCCCGGCTGCCGGCGGAGCGTGCTCTGCGCCTCTGCTGGGCGCCCCCCCCCCCCCTCCCCCCCCGCCAGACAATGGACCGCGTGCCCGTGCGCGCCGGCTCCCCGGCGCTGACCGGGCGCCGTCGTGTGACAGGTGTTTTCGTTGGCGCGGGTCACCGGCTCGGTGGGCGGACGCCACTTCAACACGGGATCCCGTGACCCACTACACGTTGGGCGGCGGCGGCTTCAACGGCGCCAGGAACGTGTCGGTCAAGATGCCACGCGTGCTGGCCCGCTACCTGCGGCTCGAGCTGCAGTTCGCCGCCGCCTGGATCCTGGTCAGCGAGGTCACGTTCGAGTCAGGTGAGTCGTCACGGTCAGGAGAGGTCAGGATCGGGAGAGGCCTCTGGCAGCGTCCTTTTAGTCATTGATTGATTGACTCGAAAGAACACTGTGGGGTTGACTCTGTCGTGGAAGGGGATTGGGTCGTCGGGGAGCATGGAAGCTCACAGAAGGAGTTGAAGTCATCAGGAATGATAAGAGCTTCTGGAGGTCACCACCGGGTGGGCGAAAAAAACCCGGCAGAACATTGCAGGGCCGCGTGAACCACCAAGGTCACCGAGGTGCATGCTTCTACCTTGGAACGGCGCTGAGGTAACTGAACATCCCCTCGGGTCGGTGTCAGTCACCGATCCTAGTGGGCCATCTCGTGTCACTGGATCTCGTCAAAGCCCAATGCGGCAGCGTAAGGCTAAGGCCGGTTTTGCGAGCTCAAAATAGGTCGCACCCCGTGCGGCTAGGTCAGCGAGATCGCTAAAGCTCCGGTGCGTGTCACACTCCTAAGCATTCTCCTCCTTCCCCCCCCCCCCGCTTGCAGAGGTCAGCCTGGGGTCTCGAGGCTGACCCCTGACCTCAGCCGGCCCGGCGGCCGCCTCGGAGCGTGGACCGCATTTCTGCCGCTGCAGAACCCGTTGGGCGGCGCGCACGCCGGCCACGCACGTGCGACCGGAGCCGTCATGTTGGCGCACGGAGCGTGACGGAGATCTGCCGGCGGGCAGCCCCAGCCGAGGCCGGCTGCCCGCCCCCGCCCCCGCCCCCGCCACGGCCCACCGCCCGCGATGCCCGCTGGCCGGCGAGCGCGCCGGGGGTGTGTTGCGGGTTATACGTGTGCGCAGTTTGGCGTGCAGCTGTATCGATAGCCGGCTTCCGTATCGGCGAAATGGGATTGCTTGGGTGATCACAGTCCAGGGTGGTCGGTTTCGTACTCGCCTTTGGTCGTCTGGTTACTGTCTTGAGTCTGCTGTTATCCAAACAGCTGCCTCTAATGGTATTCTTCTTGATTCACAACACTTTTGCTATGCTCAACCGTCAGGAAGAAACTCATGTACTCTTGATGGTAATGCTTCCTTGGCACCTTCCGTGCGTATGCTTGTTCTGAAAGAGATTTGCGATATCAAAACAGGGCAAATCATATGAAGGGCACGGGCACAGTTTTGTCACCTAGTAATGGTTTGTAACCACGATTTTGTGCCGTCAGTCTTTCAGCAACACAACCAAATGTACACGGCCACTTCACGTGTCTCGTCAGGGCTTTGTCCCTGTGACGGGAGACGGTGCGATCGAACCACTCCTATCCCTCCAGGCCGCTCGACACGTGGGGTCGCGCCGCGGTCGCGCGAGGGGCGACCGTCTTTATATAGCCAGGCACGCTCCGCGTGGGCAGCAGCACCCCTCAATGAACCAGCCTGACAGAGAGAGGCGCATCGCTCGGGAGACGCGCCGCGCGAGGTCTCGAATAAAGAGCGCGCTTCCCCAAAATAGTCGGCCATATACGGCGCCGCAAAACTCGCCTCCACTGGCGCGGGCGGCGTCTGGTGAGACCCGTGTTATAATTCAGTGGACGCGCCGTGTGGCCGCCGACACAGCCTGTCTATCCTCCGAGCCGGCTGTCGGCAAACAAGGTCAAACGCCACTGCACTGACATGTCCGACCGCAGGCTAATTTTTAAACATTATCGGGAGCGTCGACCGCGGCTCATTTCAGCGGCCACGTCAGTCAAACGGCGGTCGTCAATCATTCGATGATGATCCAGGCCCGCTCTGGTCACGACCGTACAAAATTCCGCCCTTTTGTATATTGTGTTAACGACATCAGCCCAGTGCCGGGGCTTCATGCAGAGCACCATACCCAACCGGGCCGCGGTCTGCTGCCACCCGGCGCTGGACGGTCTGGTCCGGTCCGGTCCGGTCCGGTCTGGCCCGCGCGGAACAGCGGCGGACCCGCGTGGCCGCGAGCATCTTACGCAAACCGAGGCTGCCGCAGTGCGCCGTCGACGGCCGGCGGCGGGTGCGATGCCAGTCAGGCGGCCGGCGGCGCCTGCTGAGGTGTGCAACGGCGTGACCGCCAGCTGCCGGGCCGCCACCCGTCCCGCTACAGCTGGGAGCCGTGGGCTGGCGCCGCTCTGGGCACGCCGGCAGCACGCGCAGCCGTCGGCCGGTGTGGCAGCAACTTTTCGGTCGTTTGGAGTGAATATGGCCCTGCTAATTTTGTCAGCTGTGACACGGAGGTTATGGGTGTTTATGAAAGCCATTGACTTAATGTGATCGTGTGGGACACAATGTAGTGTGCCTGTTGCGACCCCTCGCCGACGATTTCGGGAAGGTCGCCCATTTCAGGGATGATCGCGTGTCTCGAGGTCGGCCTCAACCAGCACAAAAGAGTTTGATTGATGTTGTTATCTTTTTGCTGTGGAATATATCTGAATATTGTGACAGTTAGCAGAAGGTGTTATCAAGAAACCCGTGCACTGGGTACGTCTGGAAACTCGCCCGTGACGCCAGACGCCGATCGCTAGCCCGCCTCCCCGTCTGAATAGGGCACAGATCGCGGACGGGTAACCGTCCACGATCCGTGCCGGCCGCCACATCCGTCTCACGCCTTGTTTGATTTCGATCTCCGCTCGGCGAAGTCGGCTACACGGCCTGTGCACACTGCACGTGCACTGCGATCGGGCGTGTTTGCCCGTCTGTCTGTGCACACGGCGGAGACAGAACCGTCCTCTTTCCCCTCTCACCCCTCCTCCCTCCTCTTCCCCACGCTTGCGTACAATGAGCATCTGGCAAAAACGTCTCGGCTATGATTCAGTATTCGAAACGTGTTGCCGGGCTCGTTCCCGAGTGGATTTCCAGGAGGGGAGCGGCGACTGATTGCGATTTGTTCTCCTCGCGATGCTGCTGGGCGTGAACAGACGTGGAGCCGCGGGCCGGAAACGTGGACCGGAGACGTGGGCCAGGGCTGTGGGCCGGAGCCGTGGGTGAGAGCTGTGGACCGGAGCCGTGGGCCGGAGACGTGGACCGGAGCTGTGGACCAGAGACGTGGACGGGAGACGTGGGCTGGAGACGTGGGTCGGAGCCGTGGACCAGAGACGTGGACGGGAGACGTGGGCTGGAGACGTGGGTCGGAGCCGTGGGCCAGGGCTGTGGTCCGGAGCCGTGGATGAGAGCTGTGGACCGGAGCCATGGATGAGAGCTGTGGACCGGAGCCGTGGGCCGGAGACGTGGACCGGAGCTGTGGACGGGAGACATGGGCTGGAGACGTGGGCCGGAGCCGTGGGGCTGAGCTGTGGACCAGAGACGTGGACGGGAGACGTGGGCTGGAGACGTGGGTCGGAGCCGTGCGCCGCAGCCATGGGCTGGAGACGTGGGTCGAAGCTGTGGGCTGGAGATGTGGGTCGGAGTCGCAGGCCGGAACCGTGAGCTGGAGACGTGGGTCGGAGTCGTGGGCTAGAGCCGTGGGCTGAGCCACGAACTGGAGCGGTGAGCCAGGCCGTGAGCAGGAAGCACCATAGCTGGGTGATCAAGCACTTGTCTGGTGACCGCAAGGACGGCAGCTTGTTGAAATGGGGCTTAACACTAGCTGGGCTTCGATTATTGCTGCATTTAGAGTAATGACCTCAGAAGGTGCGCACATTGCGGTGATGGAACAAAGTATGCGAACAATGTGTGTATCTCTCAATCATAAGTTCATTTCTCCGCGGCATGCCGACGATACAAGAAGCGCAATTATAATCGTTTTTTGCTCTCTTCGCTTGACGTCATGTCGTCATGGGACGGTTCGGCCACTCAGTAGGAAAATTGGTCATGAGAAAGGCTGTCAGTCGCTGTAGATAATATCCAGCCGTAATCCCTCTGAAAGCCTTACCAAGGCTGCGACAGGTCGTCTGGCGCGGAATCAAGATAGCCGAACACACCCTGTACCGCAGATCGTCCGGCGCGGAGTCAAGATAGCCGAACACACCCTGTACCTCCGCATCCGGAACCAAATGCCGACGAAAGACTCGTTGCGGCGTTGCCCAGTATCTCGGACGGTATCAGAAGAGAACAAAGCCGGCCGGTCGGCGGCGGCGCCTCATCACCCTGTCCTTCACACAGCGCCTGGGGACTCTCCGCACTCTCTCCTGATGGCCGACCAGCCCTGGCAGCCGATGAGCTGGTCACTTTATATCGCGAAATCGGAAACAGGTGCAGCCACGCTCCGCCTTTGTCCGCCGTGCGTGTGAATAGAATAACGTTTTTGCCGGAGGGTCGGAGGAGCTCGCCGCTGCAATGGACTTTGGTATTTCTTTTGTTGGCTTCTGGTTCTATCGAAAGCCGATTCAGGAGCCGATCAGGAAGAGGACGGAGGCCTGTGACGGCCCTGTCCACGGCCGGTGACCGCCGGATCCACCGTGCATCGTCGTCTCCCCTCCCCTTCCTCCTCCCCCCCCCCCCCTGGCTGTTGGTCATCCGTGGACTAGCGGGAACGCGCAGCTCGCCGCGTGTCCGTCCTATCAGCACATCCATCCTCGGCCCACGCCGGCTCGTTGTGCGTACACCCCTGATAGCGCCCTTCATCACAGGTGTCCCGTTCCCACCGGTGCGACCCTGTTTACCACTCGACACCTTCGTAGCTCGCCCGGGCCGAGACAAAGTAACAAGGTGCATCGATCCCGGGATGTTTCGGGAGACTGAATTGATGCGGCTGTGCGGGGAACATCTCATTAATATTGCTGATTGGTATAATCGAGTGGTGTTAATGAGTTACACCAGCGTTCACTATCGTATTCATGCGGATCTGACCAGCACCGAGGTTTTCCCGTGCGTGCCGTCGTAGATGTGATTTCCACTGGGGTGTTATACATATGATGGGTAGTTCAGTGTGTTAAAGCAACGGAACTGCGAGTCATGCAACTTACAAGTTTTATGTTGCGCTTAAAGAAGAATGTCGGTGAGGGCATTGCCGAGCCATTAATGCGGCGGTATTCGTCCCTGCCTCATCGGGTCCCAAATCGTCGCGGTCTTAGACCGGCATAGTCCTACCCCAGCTGGGACGTCTCGTCGTCAGTTAGGACGCCCTTTTGCCCAACTGAAACACTTCCAGTGTCAAGCCAGGTCAATCCCTCCACCCGGCCGGGTCGGCTCCTCTGCCCGGCCGGGTCGGCCCTCTGCCCGGCCAGGTCAGCCCTCTGCCCGGCCGGGTCGGCCCTCTGCCCGGCCAGGTCAGCCCTCTGCCCGGCCGGGTCGGCCCCGCTGCCCGGCCGGGTCAGCCCTCTACCCAGCAGGGTCGGCCCTCTTCCCGGCCGGGTTGGCCGCTCTGCCCGGCCGGGTCAGCCCCTCTGCCCGGCCGGGTCGGCCCCTCTGCCCGGCCGGGTCAGCGCGCCGGGCGCGTGCGTGTCGAGCGGCAGCCGTCGGCGCCCCTGTCGCGGCTGCGGCCACACCCGGCTCTAATTGGACCCATCCGTCTGGCTGCTGAAGGGAGACACACCCGGCGGAGACACCGGCCACCACGCGGGCGGGGCGGGGCGCCAGCCGGGCGCAGCCCCGCCGGCGGCGCGCGCAAGGCCGCTGACGCCGCCGGCCGGGCGCGGCGGGCTCGCTCGGGACGAATCTCGCCGAAGCGGGGCCGCGGACGGGGACCGGGTCGGAGGGAGGTGAGGGTGGATGGAGGCTGCGTCTGGCCTGTGACCTGTGACCGGGTCAGCTGGCGCGGTGGGCCGCACTGAGGGACCGCGACAGGACCAGCTCGCCTCCTCCAAGTCGAGGTTATAGGCTCCAGTTGAGGAACTAGAAGATACCGCCGAGCTTTCATTTGATCAATTAGAGTAGTGGATTTGATTTGATTTTACTTTACTATACCTCACAGAACTCCGTATGCTGCTTCCATTGTAATATTATGTGGATTACATCGTAAATCGTAAGACTGTGCATATAGACAGAGACCAAATGCGAGTCCTTGTGGATGAAATGAGCTGTGACTTGGCCGGGTCAAGGAAGGTGGGCTGATCTACCCAGGTCTACATCTGCTTATGGGTCCTGAAACATATGCTAATGCTTCTGTTATCAAGCTTAGGAATGTCTAAGGGCACAGCAAATATGTTCACTTATGCGTCACGTTATTAGTAACGTCCAGTTATCGTTTGCATCTCTCGTAAAAATCGCGTTCAGAGGGATACACAGCAATGAAGCTCTAATAGTTGTTCCGCCTAAACGATGGATGCCACCCGGCTGCAGTCAACGACAGCAAATTTCTACTTGTTCGCTGCACAAGTTTGCACCACTCACTGTGGAATGCGGATCATGCGAAAGGATCTACGGTCCCAATAATCCCCACTGTGACATTCCGATGTGTTAGGAGTCACCAAACATGGTTTAGAACCATGTTAGCATTTGTTGGCTCTTCAAGTGTTTGATGACGCAGCTGTGCTCACTGTTGTCGTCGATGTCTGTTCACACGGACATAAAAGTCAACTCCGAAGCAGCCAAGGTGTCCCCAGCTATATCTTCGCCCGTGTAAACAATGCCGAAGAGGAAAAAAAACATCCGGTACGCGTTCTATCTATTTCACTGTCAGCTGAAAAACTACCTGGCACGGACCAACATTTACAAATCTAGCATCGAGTCGCAATTAATGGAAGCGTACAATCTTGACAAGCTTACTTAGTCATTCGCCGTCACTTTGGAAAATAACGACTGAGCCTTCTCACAGACCCTCTATCAAAGACCCGACCCCTCCAGTCTTTCGACTTGGAAAATATAGCCCGTCGCCCACAATAAATGAGGCGAATGCCCGAGCCATTTCGTCTACTTTTTCCCGATCGCTTTTTATGTGTCGGTGTGACCATTTCGACCATAATTACGGACGCTGGCTTCGGCGGCCCTTCATAAAGCAGCGAGTCATTCTGTCGTCATTCATCGGGCTCCATTACGAGCGAACTTTACACCGCCGTAAAAGTGCGCTGGACCTCCCGAAGAAAGCGCCCCTCCGCCGTCGCCGGGCTCCCCCTGAATGCCAAGGGAGAGCTCAGGTCCGGCGGGCCGGCTCATTCCTATTCTCCGCCGCGCGGCGCTCATTCCGCGGCCTAACAAGCGCCTCGGGCTTCGGGGCGGGGGTGGAACGTGCAGCGACGAGGCAACAGCTTGCAGCGTGGCGCGTCCTGCTGTCGGTCTCCGGCCGTCTCGCCGGTCCGGTCGATACCTGCCACCTCCTGACGTGATGGGGAGCGAGCGGAGGAGGGAGGAGATGGAAGGGGGGGGGGGGGGCGCTCCCACCGGCTGGACCACCGGGACCGCCCGGGCGACGCACAACGACGCATCGCGCCGCGGTCCTTGCGGTTCAGTCGGTCAGTTCCCCGGCAGACAATCTCCTCACAGCTGGCCGCAGGCATCGGAGCCTCGCCAGCCGGTGCACAGCCGCAGGCTCTGTCACCCTTGCGCGTCACCCGAGCTTGTCACCCGAGCAAGGTGAGCACGGCCCTGTCACCCGACGCAGCAGTCACCCATCGAGCTGACCGGCAGTTTTGCAGCCGCGCTCTTACCCAACGCGCGCCGCGGGGTGTCGGCTTCGGTAACCGGGCGCCGGACGCCGGGGATGGCTGACGCGGGGCTTCGTCGCCAGACGGTCCGTGACCCTCGACCGGCACGTGCGCTAAGCCGCCGCCGGCGGCCCGCGGGACGTTCTGAGAGCGTTCTGTTGCTTGGCGTGGGCATCGACGCCCCCGTGAGACACCCCGTCGCCCTGCCTGCGACTGACCATCAGCCGAGGTCAAGGTCACCCCTGCCGTTCACCGGCACTCGGAGCGGGGCGCCCGCCGCCCCAATGGGGATCATCGGCGTCCCGGCGGCCAGATGGAGCCTGTCGACGGTGCGCCGTCTGGCTCGCTCTCATAGCCCGAGGAGCGATGAAACGGGCGGCGGGCTCGCTTCACGCGGGTATCAGATCAGTGACGACTGTCCTCAAAAGGAGGGGAGGTGCCAACATGTGGGTCACGCACCAGGTGTGGACTAGTGGTGTCTCCGGGACGTTGTGTAACAAATGGCCGCGAAATTGGCCGTTTTATTGCCTAACAGACATGCATTACGACAAGAGCGTTTATTTGTTCAGTGCCTTTTACTTCTGGTACTTCTGATGTATCATGTTTCTTCTCCTTGCTTCCTCGTTATGCACAAATGAGGTCATGAGCGTGTTTACGTCACCTTCTCATGGCTTCAACTTCCGTTCGGTTGCACTCTTCGTGCACGGACCGACATCATCTCGTCTGTGTCGGCAGAGCCGGCGGTGGGCAACTTCAGCGACGAGACGGGCCCGCTGCTTCGGGAGACGGCGCTGGAGGGCGGCGGCCGGGCCGGCGACGGGCAGCGCATCGGTAAGTGTCTGTCTGCGTCGCACTCAGTCGGTCACATCAGGGTGAGCTGCACCCTAACCCACCACGACACGCCAGGGAATGCTCTTCGTAACACTGGGCGCTGACAGGCAGCAGACGTGATCCCAGGCAGGCCAGAGTTGCATGTGATGACGACACCGTCCTACACTGCACTGGCGAATCTCATGCTGTATGTGACGACGCTAAACAGGGAACCGAACTAGCACATTGTCGAACGTGAGATCGTTGGCTCGCAGCGCGTGCTGATGCGTACCGATCGTCACCTCCGGCACCGGCGTCTGAGTCAGGAGCACTGCCTCACCGACCCACGTTGCTCAAAACTCGCCGAGCTGCAGCCAGCCCTTGGCCGATCTCCGAGCTGCAACCAGCCTTCCGGCCGGTCTCCGAGCTGCTGCCAGCCTTCCGGCCGGTCTCCGAGCTGCAGCCAGCCTTCCAGGCCGATATTCGAGCTGAGCCAGCCAGCCGCATCGCCAGCCTGGGGAGCGAAGTGGCTGGCTGGGCCTCGCGCCGGCTGGTGTGGCCGAGTGGGGGCCAAGCTCGCACCCGCAATGGACCCGGCGCCGTCCCGACAGGCCACCTGGTCGAGAGGCGTGTCGGCAGGTCACTTCTCAGACGGCGGTCGGTCGGCGGGGACCTCTGACGGCGGTCAGTCGGCACGGATCAGACAGATCGACCAGTGTCAGCACTCAACCGATGATCCATGTCGCTGTCATCCGGCCCGATGCCGCCTTGCGATTCGGCCCATGAGCACGAGTCGCCGGCTTGTCCAGAGATAAGCCGACACAGGCGGCACGGTTTCATGGCGGTGCCACCGGCGGCAATCCGTGTCCCCGCCAGGTCAGCCGATGTCGACACGGGATCGGTGTCGCCGCACGCGAGCTGACGGCGTCGCGCGAGTCGTGTCGTCGACCGGTCCGGCGCCGCCGCTCGGACACGTCGTCTACCTGCGCGGCCGCCCGGGTCACATGCGTCATCGCGACATGCGGCGTGATGTGCGGCGCGTCACGACCTGGCAGGGCGACGGGCCCGTCCCGCGTCGAAGCGCGACTCGTCCTCATCGCGCCGGGCGTCTCGCGTCTGTCGAGTCGGCAGCGAGGCGTCGCTCGGCCGGGCGCCGGGCGTCGCTCGGTCGGGCGCCGGGCGTCGCTCGGTCGCGCGCGCCGGCTCAGCAGACGCGCTCCTCGCCTCCGCCGGCGCTCAGAAACGGCAGCCGAGCGGCGGCCGGCGCTGCGAAGCTCGCCAGCACAGCGTCCGCCGATGACAGCTCGCCTGATGGGACGAAAGCGGCGGCTAATGTGCGCCGCTGAACGGCTCAAAAACGGCGCCGGCTCCGGGCTCGGCGGTCCCGTCGCTGCCGCCGTCGGCCCGCGCCGGCGGACGGGCGCGAGCCGTGCGTCTGAATCGACGGGCGTCGGTCGCAGTGCGCGCGGCGTTGACTCCTCGGCGCTGACTCCGCGGCGCTGACTCCGCGGCGGTGACTCTTCCGCGCCCACTGCGGCTGCAGCGGCGTCGACTCGGCTGGTGATTGTCTCTCGCACCCTAGGGAAATTGTGGGATGGGGCGAAGCTGTGAGACATTTTCTGCACCGGTGAGTGCCATCGTCGCTACAGCGCAGCGAAATGGACGCCGCCTGTGACAGGCCCTAACGGCACTTTCGTGGGATGATCAGACGAGATGGAAGGTTATCACACCATTGCGCATGTTTTTTAACGTTCCTTTTTTGTTGTTAAAGGGCGACAATCCTTTTGCAAGCATTTGTTCCACAACATGCCTCACTGCGTGATGTATTTGCACATTCTTTCCCAAAATGTACATTTCATTTTCAGCAGACAAAGCCTTTAAAATACTGATTCATTTTTGGGAACTGAAATCGTCGTATGGAGAATAGTGCACTATTGTGTTCAGGCATTGTGAAAGTACTTTATCGAACCTATTGACAGGTTTATATCTGTTTCCCAGGTGTCATTGTTTCCTTCTCATTTCAGATATCAGTACTTTTTCCTGAAACAGATGATGCAGTTCTCAAAGCATTAATATGTTAGACCAATAATGGATTGGTCAATTAATGTCATCTTGTGGTATGTGTCTTCCCGACGTGATAGATGATACCAATTCCGCCAATACGACGAAGCACGTCATCTATAACATACTTGGACAGCATTTCCCAATAAGTTTGATTTTCAAGCCGCCACTCAGCGCAACCCAGGAAACCTCGGCGTTCCAAATATCGATTGATTGCCACCGGGCCGAGGCCACGCCGTATCTGCAGACCGCAATCCACTTCCAATCCTGCTGCGTGTCACCGGCGTCGGGTCGCCAGCCTCCTCACGGTCTCCTGGCGGGGCTTCAGTCTCCTCCTCACGGTCTTCTGGCCGGGGCTTAAGTCTCCTCCTCACGGTCTTCTGGCCGGGGCTTCAGTGTCCTCCTCACGGTCTCCTGGCCGGGGCTTCAGTCTCCTCCTCACGGTCTTCTGACAGATATTTATTTAGTCTCCTCCCCACGGCCTCCTAGCGGGGCTTCAGCCTCCTCGCGGTCTCCTGGCTGGGCTTCAGTCTCATCCTCACGGTCTCCTGGCTGGGCTCCAGTCTCCTCCTCACGGTCTCCTGGCGGGGCTTCAGTCTCCTCCTCACGGTCTCCTGGCAGGGCTTCGGTCTCCTCACTGTCTCCTGGCGCGACTTCGGTCTCCTCACTGTCTCCTGGCTTGGCTTCAGTCTCCTCGCGGTCTCATGGCAGGGCTTCAGTGTCCTCACGGTCTCCTGGCAGGGCTTCAGTATCCTCCTCACGGTCTGCTCGCCACCTGTGACCGATGAGGGGTGGCCGGTCCAGCGGCGCTGAGGGACGGGCGGCTCCAGTCCCGGCCGAGCCGCCGCTGCCGGCTCATAAGTCGGCCGGCCCCCGCTGCGCTGTATCATCAGCTGATTAGGCTAATCATTCTCACGTGCGGCCGCAGTAGGGCGGTCCCTCAATCAGCTGATGTGCGGAGATGACGGCTGACAGGTACTGGATGACGGCCGACCGGCACTGTCTCGGCTCGGTTTGTTTCCGCGTTCCTATCTGGGCCTGAAAGATAAAAATCGTCGCATCTCGGCGGTAGCTCCGTTCTCTGTAAGAGGTTTGCCGAGGACTGGTGGGGTGGATTGGCTGGGCCTGTTCAAATGACAACCGATACTTTATGTGGACAGCGGTGATCTTTTGTATTTTCCCTTCAGATGCGAAAACAATATTTTTCACATCCTTTAGAAAACAGGGCTTCTAGACTTCTTGTTCGGTGTTCTTTTTTTGGTCCTGCAACTAATTTCTTCCTGGAGCTGTTACGTCAATGAGTGACATCGTTTCTGCGCCTTGGACTTACAATGACAAGTTACCGGGTTTGAAACAGTTTCCGGCCTCTGTCCGTTGGATGGCTTATAACTAATGTTTCATGTGAAAAGTTCGTGATTTTATGATGCTTGAATAACGTGTTCATATGCCAGATGGGGTGTAAGCGGATGCCCGGCACTACCGTTCCCGCACTGTCGCTGCGCTTCAGATGGCCCATCAATAAGACCAGATCAGGCGACACAGCCATTGCTTCGCGTTCGCAACGCATCATTACGTGACCCGTAACTCTCGGATACCCATGCGTGTCCCGGTAAGACCTCAGGTCCGCTCCCTTCCCAACTGGAGCTCTGAACGGCCCCGCCCTCAGCTGGAGCTCTGAACGGTCCCCGCCCTCAGCTGGAGCTCTGAACGGCACCCGCCCTCGCTGGCGCTCTGAACGGCCCCCGCCCTCAGCTGGAGCTCTGAACGGCTCCCGTCGTCAGCTGGAGCTCTGAACGACCCCCGTCCTCAGCTGGAGCTTTGAACGTGTCCCGCCCTCAGTTGGAGCCCTGAACGGCTCCCGCCCTCAGCTGGAGCGTGCGCCACAAGTAAACTATCCCCATGTCCCAACTTCGCTTTCGCTAGCACTCCGACGTCATCTCTGGTCCGGTCTCCGGGTCCGGCCACTCGGGTCCGGTCCCCAAGTCCGGTCCCCGAGTCTGGTGCCCAGGTCCGGTCTCCGGATCCGGTCTCCGGGTCCTGTCTGGTCGGCCATCTGCGCCTCTCTTCGACCGCGATGACCGCGTACAGATGGCTGGTCATTCGGCTATCGGGCGTCCGCGGCGCAGTAAAACGCTGTCCGACATCTGGACAGGGACCAATTACAATGGCCGGCTGGGCTGCGGACAGGGGTGGCGCGTGGGGCCGCCGATAATGGGTAATTAATTGGACCGCGTCGCCGCCCGTTCGGCCCGCTGACCATGGCTGCCGCCCGGCTGGAGCACGCGGACAAAAAGTCCCGGTGGGAATCTCGGTGCGGGGATCGGTCCGGTTTAGTGCTGCGCCGCGGCGAACAAGCTGCCCACCCGCCACTGGTGGAGGACAAGCGAGCTCCCAGGCGGCCCCGGTCTTGCCCCCCCCCCCCGCGGACATTGCCACTGCTTTCACTCCAGAAGGTTCGCTCGCTAGTCGGTGACATTTTGTGAGTTGGTTCGGTGGACATCACTGGAATACTTGAGTGCCTGTACAAACGCGGGCTCACGCTGCCAGACGCCTCCGGCTGGCCAGGCGACCTTTGATGACCTTCTGCCGGCCCCACTGGCGGCATCTCTGTAGGTGGCGCCGCTGTATGCCGCGTATGCTGCTCCGCTTCTCGGAGGGCGCGCGGCGGCATCTGTCACGTCGGTAGCGCGCCACATTTGGCTCGTAGTGGTGATAAATTGCGTCACAGCAACTGACTCAAGTAGCGGCCTCGTTAGTTAGGCCTGCCCGCAGACGTTTCAATTAGTTTGGATAAGAAGAACCTACCTGGCGCGGATGATGCGGCCCTTTTCCGCAGCACGCGGCGCCTCCGCACGCTATGCTCTCCACTCCGCCGCGCCGAGAGCCTCGTCATCGTCCATGATATTTCAATTGTCGGTGGCGGTGCTTAATTGATCGATGGCGCCGAGCGAAATAGCTGCAGCCGCAGGAGCACTCATTCAGCAATGAAAGAAATGGCCGTCCGGCGATGATAACAACAGTGCCACCACGGGGCGCCACCGATTAGAAAGGGCTCTCCACCTGACCTCTGTGTGCCCTTCAGCCGGCCGCCGACAGCTGGAAGCTCGTGCATGTTTCTTTTCAACGCGCCGCCAGATGAGTTCCCAGTCTGCCGATGTATTGTCCACCACCGTCGCTTTCTCCCCGGAGGCAGACGGCCTGTCGTTTGGCTTCGCGTGTCGAGCATTGATCTCCTTGACGCGTGCCTCTGTTTGCTTTCACCATTTTTTCGGGAGATGGAGTGTTGTTTTTCATATTTTTGATGCATCCTCCGTCTGGGTTGATTCTAATATGCCGTTAAATGTTTTCAGCGGAATGGATGCGTCTGCCAAAGCTATACGTCTCAACTTTCATCGCGAAGTTTTCTTGTATCGAATCAGCTACACTCTGTTCGATTGCAGAGTCACGAATTCCGAAATTCACTCAGTCTGAAGGGCTTAACTTGTAATGGAAATCGGTTCAAGCATTGCATGTGCAATTAACTCCAACTAACTCCTGTACGACGCCTTCAGTACGCAAGCAGTTGTCCCCAGCTTGTCTTCGCGTTTTCACCTTCCAGCTAGCGCACTCGTTAAATCTCCCATAGGAAACATGCCCGAAATCAGCGGAAAGTAAGACGCCCCTCTTGAGCTTCTGCGACCTCCTTCACGGAACACCTTCGCGTCGTCTGCGAAAAGGCAAAATCGCCATCATAAACACCCCCACCCCACAACCACCGCCACCCCGAAGAGTAGCTTCAGCGGCACGGTGACGCGCAGCACTGCGTGTTGCCTGACGTGATATCCGAGGCTGTCGAAGCGGCTCCATTTTCGGCCGGCATCGTCGCAGAGGCGCCCACACAATGGCGGCGGCCGGCGGCTGACTGACGGCAGCGTTAGGCCCTGAATGGCGGCCGTCTCGTCTTCTGGACACGTCAGCCGACGGCCGCTGTGTGGCAGGAAGCCGACGCGGACGTGTCTCGCCGTCCGGGTCAGCCGACGCGGGGCGAGACCGCGGGACGTGTCTCGCCGTCCGGGTCAGCCGACGCGGGACGTGTCTCGCCGTTCGGGTCAGCCGACGCGGACGTGTCTCGCCGTCCGGGCCAGCCGATACGTGATGGGTCTCGCCGTCCGGGTCAGCCGATGCGGGACGTGTCTCGCCGTCCGGGTCAGCCGACGCGGGACGTGTCTTGTCGTCCGGGTCAGCCGACGTGGGACGTGTCTCGCCGTCCGGGTCAGCCGATGCGTGAGAGGTCTCGCCGTCCGGGTCAGCCGATGCGGGAGGTGTCTCGCCGTCCGGGTCAGCCGATGCGTGATAGGTCTCGCCGTCCGGGTCAGCCGATGCGGGACGTGTCTCGCCGTCCGGGTCAGCCGACGCGTAAAATGTCTCGTTGTTCGGGTCAGCCGATACGGTAAGTCGCGCCGTCCGGGTCAGCCGATGTGGGAAGTCTTGCCGTCCGGGTCAGCCGATGCGGGAAGTCTCGCCGTCCGGGTCAGCCGATGCGAGAAGTCTCGCCGTCCGGGTCAGCCGATGCGGGAAGTCTCGCCGCCCGGGTCAGCCGATGCGGGAAGTCTCGCCGTCCGGGTCAGCCGATGCGGGAAGTCTCGCTGTTCGGCCAGCCGATGCGGGAAGTCTCGCCGTCCGGGTCAGCCGATGCGGGAAGTCGCGCCGTCCGGGTCAGCCGATGCGGGAAGTCTCGCTGTCCCGGGTCAGCCGATGCAGGACGTGTCTCGCCGTCCGGGACAGCCGACGCGGGACGTGCCTCGCCGTCCGGGTCAGCCTATGCCTCTCACCGATTTGCTGCGCTGAGACCAACCAGCATTATATGTGATGCGTCCTTTTTAGTAATCACCATGGACATAACATGAGCAGCCAATTCCAGCTTACTCCTGAACCACGCATTTGATACACGAACGGGTGTCTCGTGACTTCACGGATATTTCCCCTGTGAAATCAAGATCTCTCACTATCATAAACAGCTAGCAACAGTGTTAAGATCATAACACTGTAGTACATTTGCATTTCTCAAAGGCCCACGCCAGCAAATCACGGCAAATCATATGAGAACTCCTCCTCTTCGCCCTTACCGTCCTCTTTACCCGTACCGGCGGATCTCCGATACGACGCCCTGAGAGCCGTCCTCTTCACCCGCACCGTCGTTTCTCCGATACGACTCGTCCGCACCGTCGGTTCTCCGATACGACGTCGTGAGAGCTGTCCTCCTCACCCGCACCGTCGGTTCTCCGATACGACGTCGTGAGAGCTGTCCTCTTCACCCGCATCGTCGGTTCTCCGATACGACGCCGTAAGAGCTGTCCTCTTCACCCCGCACCGTCGGCTCTCCGATACGCCCGTCTCTGTTGGGTCTGGTCTGGGAGCGATTCGAGGGTCAACGTGATACATCGCCTGTCCATGTGCATACCCAGTCGTTTCTGGTCTCAGCTTTTGCTTGTTATGGGCTTTTTGCGAAAGCAAACAAATTTGTTCAGCGTGCCTGCATTAGGTCCGTTTGGTAAGAGGGATATGTGGTAATGGGAAGTCATTTCATCGTTGGGTACACAAAAAGTTACGCTATTTCCTCCTGAGTGATGATACAGTTCTGTATTCCCCCGGTCGTTTGCTGTTTCCGCCACAATAATTTTGCAAAGCTTTGGCTTAAACCCGAAAAAACCCTTTGCGAGGATACTAATGGAATCGAATGTGGCAGTATATGTAACGAACATTCTCAGTTATGAGAGCGAGTATGTACAACGAACACTCTCAGTTATGAGAGCCAGTATGAATGACGAGCACTCTCAGATATGAGAGCGAGTATGTGTAACCAGCACTCAGATATGGGAACGCTTTTGGCCGCAGCGTTACGGTGCGGCTACTTGGGTAAAACGTTAAGAGCTGGGGATTCTTTATTGTTAGGCGTCACGTGCGGTTGAAAAAGTGTACTTTGAAACACACATGCCCATCCAACTTGGAAAAATAGTTTTTGAAAGTTTTTTATTTTCAGCGCTTAAGGGAGCGATTTTTAGCTAGGTACATTAAATTTGCTGCACACTCCCCTGATGTGTCTTTAACATTCCTGAGATAACGTGACATTTTTAGTTATCTTCATCTTCCTGAGTTACTCCTGTTTTCCCGGGGACTCTTTGGCATCTGAGTATATTCATAGAAGTTTTAGACTCAACATGCGTCGTTCGAGAGGCGGTGAGCAATAGTGGTACTTTTGTTACCGCGTCGTTTGGTCCTACTAGCTTTTTGGCCTAGTTGGCTGGTGACAGAGCTCAAAACTGGCAGCATTGCATCTGATCGCGAGCTGTTCATGTTGAAAAGCTGCTCTTGGAATGTCGGTTGGCCCAGTCCGTTTTGCAGACCGGACGACAACGAATGGCAGGCATTCCCTCAGAGCGCATGACCTAAGATCTCGTTTTTATCACGGCTTACGTACCAGCAAACTGCTTTTTAACTTGCCGATTTTAAGGCGTCATGCTCTTTCTAAGGCATGAGCAGTTCGTGACACAGTAACATAGTGACATAGTGACTCACAGCGGCAATAACCACGTGCCGGCATGCCGATGAACAGCCCACAGCCGAACTGAGGGCGTTGACCTGACACTGCGCCCGGATAGCGACGCACCTGTTGAAAGCGGCCATCCCGGGCTCCTCCGACGTTAATTGAATGATGCGCCGAATTAAACAATTTATTCGTCCCACTTACGGAGTTGATTATGAATGGCGCCCTGTGATTAAGCGGCCGGATCTAAGCAGGCGGGCGTTTGCAGGTGATTTATGCGTGCCGTGTGGCGAGCTTGGCCCGCAGCATTGTCGGTCGGCGGCCGGGGCGGCGCGGCCCGCGCGCGGCCGGCGGCGGGCTCCGCCGCGGGTGGAGCCGGCCGGCCGCCGTCGCAGCCGTCTCTCGTACCGCCCACGAATTATCCATGTTTATGTGTGAGTAAACGGGCGTGTGGCCAGCACTTATGCGAGATGAAGAGGGGAATAACTCGGACGGGCGTGCAGTTGGTGCCTTAATCTGGCCTCTCGGATGGCCCGTGTCTAAGGCGACCCTCTCATAAACAAGCCGGAGTCTTCTGCCCGGCCCGAGCACCTGCAAAGCAGACAAAACCGCCAGAACAACGCTCACGGCCTGTCGCGTATGCAGATGAACGAACCAAAGCGAAATAAGGCCTAGCTGTTGTGAGATGTCATTAGTACATTGTTGAGATCAGGAGGAATTCCCATGGGACGCTGGCATCCATTGCTCGCGTTGATCAGGAGCTGACCGGCGCGTGACAGTTCTGCGTTAGCGATTGGGCCGTTCGCTGCGATTGGGCCGTTCGTTAGCGATTGGGCCGTTCGCTGCTTACGGGCGCCTTAAGGCACAGTTCGGTGCCACGATGCGGACTGAATGTGGGGCAAGTGGTCCGCTGCTAAAATCGGGGTTTAAATGCGTTAAACCAATGCTCATATTAAATTCCAACTGACACTGATTTGGGCATGCCCTGAGAAAGGACCGTTCCACGAAAGCGTGACTACGGGCGTAACTGCATGTAGTCCGTGATTTTCATGTCTACTGTAAGGACTGGCCCGCTGCAGGTAGTTTATAGCCGGCCCAGAATGACCCAAACCACATTGACCCAAGCAATGCCGCTCGCCGATGACCTTTACAACTTGACGGACGACTTCCCATGGCTAATGACCGGCCGCGTCCGGTGGCCGGTCCGACCCGGGGCGCCGCCCGCGTCACCTGCCGCCGCCTCAAAGGTGACCGATTGTTTCCCTCGACGTGATGCAGTCCCGCGATCACTCACAGACACCCTGCATTAACCATGCCGGGCGCGGTCAGCTGAGCACAATGGCGGCGCGCTGTCGCCGTTGCGCGCCGCCATGTTGCTAACCGCCGGCGCCCCTGTTCGCAGCGAGCACGACGGCGGACGGCGACGGCCTCTCCAACGAGCACATCGGCCTGATTGGCGCTCTGAGCAGCGTCATCCTGATCCTGGTGCTGGTCATCCTGTATATCGTGCACAGGGTGCGCGCCCAGCGGGCCGGCCAGGTCGTCAGTCAGCTGGCTCCCGCGTACGCCGACCGACTGCACCCGGACGGTGCCAAGGTGGGTCACCGTGGACGCTGGTGCATCCCGGTACACCAAGCTGGTGCACCCCGATGGTGCGGATGTGGACGACATACTGAGGCATACTGATGCGCCGAGTAATCTCCAGTATAGAGGACACGCGTCAAGGTGTGCAGAAATGCGCGTTTTGTTTCGTGCTCTGATTACCATACATGGTGACCGTACCGTACCGATCACCATACCGCACCGTACCGCACCGTACCGAGTACCGCACCGTACCGCACCAATAACCGTGCCGTAACCGATCGCCGTGCCTTACGCGATGCCAGATTGATCAACGCCCTGTTCCTTCAACGCGTCTAGAATAGTTGGATCACGGTACCAAAATATGTCTTCGTGGTGGCGGTTAGAAGGCAGAGCATCGCCTCCGCATGGCGAGGCTGGCCACGGACACGCCACGCCCTATTTGTCGTGTTTCACGAGCGCCGGTTCCCATGCCCCCGGCGACCATTAGTGTGGCGTGCGTTATGCGGGGCGTTCGCGGATGTGGGCACGTGGGCCTGTGCCGGGACGGCACTGTCAGTCGGCCGCTCCAATGACGGATAGCAGGGCTCGAGCGCGCCCGCTCCCGTCCCATTGTCCGTCGCTGTGAGCGGAATAAACAGCGAGCAGCGCGCCGCTGAGTCGGCCGCGAGCCGGCTTCCGGTGCGGGCCGAGTCATCGACGCCCTTTGACTCGGCCCGGCGGCGGCGGCGCCGGGCTGGGCGCGATAGAGCCCGCCTGATGTCATGCCCCCACCGACAGATAGGGCGCCTTGCAGACAGCGATGCCGCTCGGCGCGCCGACCCCTGGGGCGGAGAACAAACACACCGAGCCATTACGGGCGTGGGCGATGCGGCGAGGTCATCGCGGCGGGACCTTTGATCAGGCGTGAGCGATCGCCCGCCTAATACCCCCTCCCCCACTTCCCTTCTGGCGGGGCGGGGGGGGACGGGCGACGATGCGTTCTTCTGATGTTAGGAATCAGGCCGTCGAACCGCGGCGGTGCGCCGTCCGGAATGTCCAAGCAGCGTGTCGCCCCCTGCTCTGTTATTCCCGGGTCGGCCCGAGCGCGGCGGTGCCGGACATAAATCAGCTGGTCGGCGAGCGCCGGCAGGTGACCTCCGGGGCCACGCCGCGGCTCCGGGGCTGACTGCAGCGCCACGGCAGCCGCTGGCTCGGTCCACTGACGACTGACGGGGTCGGGGGAGGCCGGCCGGGGATTGGGCGCGGCGGCGGGGGGATGGCGGCTGAGGCTGGTGGTGCGCTGGTGGCCAGGGCGTGGCGCTGGTGACGGGTTTGTGGTGCTGGCGGAGTTGGTGGTGAGACGATGGAGGTTTTTCGGCGAAGAAGGCGGGTATTTCAGACGCCTGTTTAGCGGCGCCAGGACTTCTAGTTTATTTTTAGTGGCATGTTTGTGATTAGAGAGGTGTTGGAAAAGTTGTTTGATTATCCAGCTGATAGCGATGAAATGCGTCTTTCGCGCAGTGACCAATCTCGCTTCAGTTCGATTTACCAGCATAACGTCACTGGCCACAATTATCCCCATAATCTGGCAGCCCCTGCAATTGGCATTAGCTGAGAAAGAACCTCAACATATTAAGGACATTTAGTGGCTTCGCAACGTCGTGCGCCATGCGTTCTAACACCATCACGTTATTGACGCTGTGTCTCGTACGCAGGCAGGGCGCGCGCTCGACTGTACCATGTACGTGGCCGGCGGGGCCGGCAGCCCTCAGTCACGAGCACCGTCCCCTCCACCGGCAGACCGCGTTGGGGGAGCAGTACGCCGAGTCCGGATACCGTACCCCGTACAGCGCCATCTGCGAGAAGTATGGCGAACCACTCAGCCCCGGACACTACGCAGGTACGTGCGCCAGGAGCGTGGGCACCCGCGCTCGGATCGGTCATTTGACTGCGTGACGGGGCGTGACAGCTGTGACGTTGGAGTGGCCCGCTCCGATGGCGTGGTGGAATGAGCCGTAGCACCGCCACCGGACAGCAGCTGCAGTTGCGTGCGGATTCCTCAGTGTCTGTTCCCTCGCCCTTCTTAAGTAGGTTGTTCTGCCTGCCACCGCGGTCCAAGTAATCCAATGTCACTGCTATGGTCGATGCGTTGGTGCTGTTGGCAACGAGCTCGAAATATGTTGGCTAATGCTTAATTTGGAATCGAGCAGCTCAGTCCAGATAAACCAGATTGCTTACCCCTCAACCCCGTCCCCATTTTCTCAGCACTTGCATGCTACGTTTCCAACCATCCATTCAATGCAGTTGGGAGATGCTTGCAGAACAACGTCTTCCGGTTTATTCACGGTATTTCTAGGCCCGGTGTCGCCACGCTGCAACAGTTTTGCTCACGTCAGGACTCTCAAGACCTATACAGGGCGAGATAGGCTGGTATGCGTGATAACCGAGCATCATAGCGATTTATTTGGGTGTGCCTCCTGGGTTGATAGCAGACCAAGACGTGCTTAAATTATGGTCGCCGTCTTCTGTGTTCCGGTGCGAACACCGTTTTGTTTGTGTAATAAGCACCTGCCCATCTATCCTGGGTCCACCGAAGGGCGGTAAATTTACTCGTTTGTGGATGCACGGGATCGCCAGCCCTCACTCACTGGCGTGCGGTAATATCGTCCACGTTGTGGAGCCGTTTTCCCAGAACGGTGGGCAACGATCCAGAAATAAAGCCGTTCCGGTTGCGCTGGCCGTCCGTTGTCAGCCTTTGCCTCATGCCGACGGGGTCATGCTATTTGATGGGCCGTCGCCTTTCTGATGTATGGCTGTGGCGGGCGGCGGCGAGCCCATGCCGCCGCGGGGTCAAACACGTCCCGGCCGTCAAACTGTGCCAATATCACCGACAACTGCGCCCGCCTCCTCCGGAATTCGCCGCCACCGGACCACTATGAGTCTGTGTACGCGGCACTAACTCATCTGTCGGCGGCCCGCTGTCCAATTTGTCCCATCGGGCTACCTGAAATGTTCAGCCGGCACTGTTGTATGCAGCGGGCCCGGACTGCGGTGCGGAAAATGGGGGTGGCTGGGGATGCATGCCAATGAGACGGGCGGCCGCAGCGTGCTCACGAGGAGGGGCACGGCTCCCGGCACCGGAAAACACTCAGCTCTGCTGAGCTCTTCTCACGGTGGAAGGGGGAGAGGCTAGGGTTGTGCTTGGCGTTCGTCAATGTTTGCGATGGTATGTCAAAGACGGTATCGGACGCTGTGCTTCTGGGCTGCGAAGGATAAAAATCAGTTGTTTTGTTATGTTATGTTGCAAATCAGTTATGGAAGTGCGATTGCCAAATGATAGCGTTTTTAGTTACGCATTTTGTTCACACCTCGTTTTCTGAGTCGTTTTGTTCGATAATGACTCCGATGGTGACTTTGGTAAGAGCTTTTAGTCTTGTCAATGCCAGATGTTTCTCTACTCGCAATTTTGTATCCTCATACTTGCCTGACTAGGGCCATTTCCCGTCCGTGGAAAAACACGCCTGCTTACAACTTCGAGTACCATGCATTTTGTTAAAGGAATGCGTTCATTTCAGTTATGTATTTGCGCACAAAACCAGTAAACTGACGACAGTCGTTTTAAGAAGATTGCTGTAAAACGCCCTTTAAGTAAACTCAGCACAAAAAACAGCGCATTAGGATGATGTCAATGTGGCTAACAATTTTTTTCGCTCAGTTCTATCCTTTTCAATGCGTGGGTGAGTGTGTGCGAGGATGACATAGCAGAACGTAAACGAAATCGTCTTCAAATGATTGCACGACGTTAGTGAAAACGCGGCTGTCATAAAGTGGCTACACGACATTAGTGAAGACGTGGCTGTCATCAAATGACTGAACAACGTTAGTGAAAACGCAGCTATCATCAAATGACTGCGAAAGCCTTCCACGAATTATGGAAGGTTCAGCGCGCACTAAATGGGCATTCCTGTCATCATAGCCCTAACCACACAGGTGGTCAGCAGCTTGAAGAAGCGTTTCGACCCCAAGGCCGAATACCAAAGCGACATTGACGAGTGCTCACGTGCCACGAGCATGTAAAAACCACCTCGCTTTGCCTTCGATCCAATCTACCGTCACCTGTCGCTTGTAACTCCAAACAATATGCCTTTCCACCTATTTATTATGGAAGTTTGACCTGCGTCGCTTTGTTCAGCGGTGTTTGCTACCCCTTACGCCCTCGCACTCATCATCGTGATTGAAGACGTGCGCATGAGTCAGACGGCTGCATGGACTCGCTCTGCCGCTTAGCCAAAGTACGGGGACTGACCTGCAAACCGTGATGTGTAACTGCAATACCCCTGCCATCCATCGTCACGCTCCAGCAGACGGCAGGTCCGTGCCGTTCGGCGGCCAGTGGGTGTCTTTTACGGCCGCCTCGCCCACACGTGCTGCCCCGCGTCCCCCGCCAAAACGCCGACCGGCGCCGGGTCGATGCAGGCGGCCGTGCCAACCACATCGATGGGGCGTACCTGCCGACAACGACCCGCCGACAAACGGCCCCCGGGGACCGGGCGACCACCGCCGGCTCCGGACGGCCGAGTTGGTCTCCGCTTATCGTGTCAGGTCAGGTTCGGTGAGGCCGGTTGAGTCGCTTAGGTGAAGGCCTTGCTTTGTGTGAAATGCTCTGCGCTGCTTGAAGTGGGCGTTTTTTAGAGCAAGGTTTTCCGAAGGACAGCCGAGCCCCACCTCTATTTATGCATTGCACAGTTAGCTGTGCAATGCATCAATGCGTGTTCACGCGTTCACGCCCACTTATCCACTTGCCTTTTGAATGGGCAACGAGCCAAAGCGACGCATAAATGGATGGCCACGACCGTCGCGACCGAGCGCAATTATAGGCGTTACCATGGTGACAAAGCCCCGAAGGGTGGAAACGCCTTTTCTTCTGGTCTGCCGGCACGGGGATAAATTTATTAACTTCACCCCGGGAAATCGATAGAAGACGACACTGGGAGGCACGTGGCAGCGAGCGTACAGTCACATTGGGACTTGTCTTCGCTGCCCGCGACGATATTGTGGAAAATATGGTGTCTGTCGATAGCATGACGACGTCAACAACAGCTGCGCATGACGCTGGTGAGACCTACTTTCCAGTTCCGAGGTCATGATGTGTGATGATAATTTAGGCTTAAATGTGGTTATGCCCTCTAGCTACGGTTTCGGAATTTTGCTTTAAAGTTGTTTTAACTGAATACGCGCTCGGGTGGGAAGTCAAATTGCCCCCCCCCCCCCTCCCCGAAGGTTTTCCGGAATGATTACCGAACGGCGCGGCGCAGCCGCGCCAATTTTTGCATAGCTGTAGAAAATTGAATGGCGGATCGCTTGGTGTATAAAAAATTGGATGTACCTCTTAGGGTCACCGACGTATGGCAGGCCGAAGTCAGGCCGTGATTTCAGCGAATTCAATTTCCTGGGAATCGTCCAATCTGATGCAACAACGGATTGTTAGACGAAGCCTTTGAGATGCTTTCTTAGGCAACACAACAACTGAATGAGCAAATTACATTGACCTAAGGTCAGGTATGAAAGTCAGACCGGGGTCAAAACCAACCTGTTTTTATTACTCTAGGACCTGTTGTATGGGATAGTTTCTGGTGTTCGTTTCGAATTTGTTGATAGCAGGAACCGCACTCTGCATCTTCGATGGATTTCTTATATGTCAGAATAGGTCATTGACCTAAAATGACCTAGGTCAACATTTTGTTTTTAGTAACGCACTGCCTAGCGTGACCTTTGTGGCTTATTCAGATGCAAAACTCAGAGCAGTCTTGTATGAGTCAGTTGTAGTCAGTCAGTCTTGTATGTTCCATACGAATTAGGGTCTGAACATCGTAATTATGTGCTTAAACCCGGCATATTGGTTTAGTCACGCAACTAAGAGGTACTTACTGTCTATCGATGCGCTATAATCACTCGTGATAAGTAGGTACGATCTCCATCTTTCTTTTAGATTCGTTTTATGTTTTTGTAATGGCAATGATGCCCTTCAAAGCTGCGAAATCGGAATATTCTCAGTGGACGTTTAGCGTGACTACGTGCGATAAATCGCCGAGATTTACAGAACTATACGTGAATATGACAGTGTCATGGCTCAGTTGTCAGCGTTTGGTTTCCGTTGATGTAATGAGCTTGTGCTCAGGAGGACGACACGTACCGAAGCCCTTGAAATAGATCACACGATGTGCTTCTCCACTGGGGTAAACCGACACATCCTTTCTGTTGCACGGAGACGCGAGTGAATAGCTTAACGACAATGCACTGCGTCTCCACAGAGAGTCTGCGTGGGGATTTTTAAAGATATATATATATATATATATATATCAGAATATTTATATATAGATATAGATATATATAGATATATATATATATATATATATATATATATATATATATATATAGACATCACAGTCCTTCATGATTGAGGGTCACCCCACATCCATATGTCGCGGCACAACGAAAGCAATACAGATTGTGAAACTGCTTCAAATGTCAGCGCTTTAGGCACGAGACAGTGGAGTACGAGAACGATGGAAATGGAAAAGCTGCGCTGTCTATGCGCAGATCGTCAATCTCATGAGAATACAACCGAGGTACCGCTGATGGTCCCACTGCCTCTCGACAAACTCGCAGTCGTAGGACCATCGAAGCCCCCGACAACTACTTCACTCCTCTCCAGACCGACTGCCGTGTGTAGGACCATCGAAGCCCCTGACAACTACTTCACTCTCTCCAGACCGACTGCCATGCACAGGACCATCTGAGCCCCCGACAACTACTTCACTCTCTCCAGACCGACTGCCATGCGTAGGACCATCGAAGCCCCTGACAGCTGCCCCGACCTCGCTCGGCAGATCAACGACCGCAGGGCTGCTGAGCCCGAACCTGCCGCTATAGATGGACCCCTTGGTGACGCTTCTCTTCCTTCTTTTGTCAGACTACCAGTCGCAGGACTACGCCGAGCCGCTGATGACGACGCCGCCGCCGCTGCCGCCCGTCACCAACAGCCCGCTCTCGAGCTGCAAGCGGCCGCCGCTGACCAACGGGCCCAAGATGGCACTGGAGCCGCCGGCGAGCCCGCAGCTGAGCCTCAGTCCGCGCTCCAAGCACAGCCCGAAGACGGTGACGGCGCTGCGGCGCGGCGCCGCCAGCCCCGTGCTGGAGCAACACTACGCCGCCACCGATATCTGCAGGGTGAGAGAGGCCGGCCGGGGACGGACCGGGAAGGGCAGGCGCAGCGGGGAGAACAGCGGATGGGGAGGCAGGCGCAGCGGGGAGGACGGCGGGCGGGAAGGGCAGGCGCAACGGGGAGGACAACGGATGGGGAGGCAGGCGCAGCGGGGAGGGCAGCGGGCGGGCAGGGCAGGCGCAGCGGAGAGAACAGCGGATGGGGAGGCAGGCGCAGCGGGGAGGGCAGCGGGCGGGGAGGGCAGATACAATTGCTTTGACTGCGTAAGGCATCCGATCCGTCCTTGGGCTTGATGAAGAATAAACAAATTCAGTGCATGAGTTGTGTTCATTGATCCTCGCTTTACCTGAATGTGACTAAGACAGACTTGAAATTGCTGACGCCTTCACACATATCCCGGGGACCATAGCATTCGATAACGTACTTAGCCATAACGCATTTCATAGTAATCATGTTAGGCCACTGTTTCTTGGTTTGGTTTGGTAGTCTCATTCTTTTGAAAAGTGATTATGTTTTCGCTATTCACAGCTGTTCACCGCTCAGTGCTTGATGGTTACCAGATTAATGCTTTCGAGACTTTTTACCTTGAGTCCATTCTCTTCTTCCCATTTCCAGCCAACGAACTTCTTGTCGGAAGAAAACGGACCGATGGACGACGTTGAAATTCCGCAGATCCCGCGCCATCAGCTGAAGCTCTACGAAAAACTGGGCGAGGGTCAGTTCGGCGAGGTAATTTCTGGTGTTCCATTTGTTCTCGGTGCCGGTTCGTCTCTGCGGGTGGCGGTGGCGCTCGCGCCGGGAGTCCTATTCAGATATAAATTGCCTCGTTCCGTTGCGTATCGGTCTCCCACTGGGTGCCCTCTTGTTACCACCGTATAAGTTCGGCGCGGATGGCAAACCCAGCGTGCGCCATTTCGCGCAGTTGTCGTACTTCATCGGCGAGGGACTGTAACTGCTGTTGCAAGCCGTTGTTCGTGTGCCGCTGGGGCTGTAGATTTCGATTGTCTGTGACGCGCTGGCATCGCTTTATCTTCGTTCCGCGAAAACAAAGTGCCCCGACCCTTCTCCAAGCCGCTGCAGGTGATCCATTTAAATCCTCCAAGGCGCATAAATTTACAACTTGATAACCCAGACAATGCGAAGAGGTGCCAGCGCGCCTCGTTCGCCTTGGAACCAAACCATCAGCCTGAACAAAGTACGCCGGTTACCCATACCAGAATTGTAATCACTTCCACCCACGTGTGCCGCCTTGCATCTAAACCCAGCGCTCTAAAAACCCGTCCGAACCCACTCCCACCGTCGCCTCAAATCCCAGCGGCTGCCCCTGTGACGCACCGAAGCCCGGCCGGCGCCGCGGGGCTCTGTCGCCGGCTCAGGGTGGTGACGCGGGACCGGGCCGCACAGGTGCACCTTGTCACATCGAGGGCGGCAGCGACGTGGTGCCGGACGTCATTGGGCCCGGCTGTCGCAGCCTGGTGGCCGTCAAGACGCTGCGGCCCGGCACCTCCCAGGCGGCCAGGTACGACGCCATGAGCCGACGCCGGCATCTCCGGCCCGACCGGTCTTCAGGCGGGCTGTGGGGTTGTCCCAGCGGGTGTTTCCTTGAAGACCTACGCTGGCACCCGAGCCAGCCTGCTCCTCAGGCGGGGCCGTGGGGTTGTCCCAGCGGGTGTTTCCTTGTGGGCCTGCGCTGGCACCCAGGCCAGCCTGCTCTTCAGGAGAAGCTGTGGAGTATTCCTGGCGCGTGTTGTCCCTGTTTATTGATCTTTGAACAAGTCCTTATGCTAGTGGGGTGGGGGAGCACAGGCCTGGTCACAAAGCATGGTCAGCACTTAAAGCCGCGTGGGCCTTGCGACCATCGTGTCTTTGTCTGACGTATACAACGGTCGACGCAATTAGGTATATGGAAGGGAATGCCCATAATATCCAGAGCACAGCGGTATCCCGCCCAATTGCACCCCAATACACGCCAGCAGACCAAGTAAAAGGTAAGTGACCCCTGGGACACCGTCTGCGCCGTTTCGCCCCGCGTAATACGGTATTCGTCAACTACCCTCAAGGGATCGCTTCCTGGCTTGTTTCCACAAACCCCGTTGCCTGGCAATGTTGACTTGACTTGGCGATGGCGACGCGCCCGACGTGCTCGATTACCATGACTGCGGTGCAATGCATTCCTGTGTTCTTGGCATATTACAGCGTTTGATGTGAGCATGAGTATGTTTGCTTGGAAACCGATACCTTGGGCTACCGTTAGCAGCATAGCTAGCGTAATGACGCACCGTCACAACTCTCATGACGCGATACAGCGCCGGAACATATTTGCTTTGGGGTGAACGAAAAAAAAAAAATACTGAGCAACCTCTCATGCTCAAGCGGGGTGAGCTAAATCATCATTCATACATTCTTATGTAAAAAAGATGCTGAGTCGTGAACGTCCTTGTTTCTAAGCCTGGGAAGATTTTTTCCATCAAGCCGTGGAGTCATTTTTGTGAAAATAAAGGGGACAGGAGTAGAATGTTGTGCTTTGAACCTGCCATCAAAACATATGTTTTTTTGCTCTATTTCCTTCTTGCCGCGTTGTATTGTCACTATGCTTGTATTCAAAATATGCATCATGCTACGCAGCGGCCACAGGACGTTACATATTTTCCGGCTTACGACGCGAGATGTTTTCCGAATCGCTTTCTCGGGGCTTTGATCAATACCCAGTAACTGGAAGTGCCCTTTCGCTTTGGCTCTTGTTGTCGTTCGCCTGAATCTTCCTGCAATCTATCAGTTTCGGTGACAGCCAATCAGGCGCTTCGTCAAGTTGCGTCCCATAGAAATTGGGATTTCACCGCTTGGAAGGCGCCCTATTGCTGCGAGCGAAACGCCGTTGGGAAGGGCTTCGAGCGAACAGTCCTCTGGAGCTCCTCGAACCAGTAGCAGTCCTAATAGCTGTTCATACCATCATTGCGAACAGCAACCTATGCAAACTTGACACGACCCTCACTGTGGCCAGCGGGGTCCGAACCGCAGAGTACTGAAGGCAGCCGGCTTTTCACCCTCGAAATGACTGAAAAGCAGATTTGACCTGCGTTAGGATAGCCGAACTCTCCAGGAGCACTGCAAACGTGTTTACTCTCCTGACTACAGAGAGGCGCGCGACGTTAACACACATCACCTTCCCCTGCCCTCTCAGCGGCTGCGGTGCCGCCGCCGCCGCCGGCGCTGTGTGGTCGCCGGCACGTTTTGATGTCTTTGATGTCGCGGCCGTCCCTTGTAGCGGCGCGAATTCAAAGTCGCCCGGACGGCGGCGTCTCGGGTAATCAACACACGTGACATCAAAGGCGCACCGGCGGCGGCGCGTCACCGGAAGAGCCATCTACGTCCGCAGGAGTGGCGCGCCCAGATCACGTGCCGGCGGCGGCCCGGTGCGAGCGTGACGGCCGGGACAGCCGTCAGGGAGCGTAACGAACTCCGCTGGAGGCGCTGGGCCGAGCGGCTGTGGTTTTCGGCTTAATGCTGCCCAGGACGTATTTAAGTGGAGTCACGTGGGCATGTGCTTTCCTTTACGATTTTTGACATGCAAGGGCGTAATTTTCCGAGATTTGTGTTTCCATTCTATTCTAACTTTCCGGTCGCGAAGACGCGAAATTGGCGCCCTCCGTACCGCCAGAACATCTTGCACAACGCCACTGCTACTTCCACTAAAAACGCCGCTCGGGACCACACACACCACGGCCCCGCGCTGTAAGCTGGGGGCGGGGGTGGAGGGGGGCTGGCGCGACCGGTCCCCGGGCTCGGGCGCGCGGAGACGGCCGCCGGCGTATTGATCTGGGCAGGCGTGACATGGCCACCTGAGGTGATCAATGGACGGGCCCGCCGGCGGCCGCTTTCCGCCCGGGGACTTGAGCCGGGGCGCTCGCACTCCCCCCCCCCTCCCCACCACCCACTTAGGAGTTCGCGGCGATGGTTTTTTCCGGAGACGAACTTTGGGTGTTGAAGTCCGCACGTTGAGTCAAAGAAGCTGCTTAAACTGCAGAGCAACGTACAAAAACATGTAACGACGTCGATCCGCGCTTTGAATGCTCGCGCAGCGTGTCCCGGCCGCGCCCCGTACCGATCGTTTTCAGAGTGGACCGTGCGCCAGCCGCGCTCGTGAGCTGTGAGGTCCTGACCTGACCTGACATGACCGCTCGCCGCTCGGCTTGTAGCCTAAGCCGGGCCCGAGCTGGGCCCGAGCCGCGCCGGTCGTGTTGACTCGCACTGACTGCGCGCCGGCCTGCCGGCAGGGCGGACTTTGAGCGGGAGGCGCGCACCCTGGCCCGCCTGCAAGACCCGAACATCGTGCGCGTGCTGGGCCTGTGCACGCGCGAGGAGCCCCTCTGCGTGGTGGTCGAGTATATGGAGCATGGCGACCTCAACCAGTACCTGCAGCAGCACGTGGCGGAGACGGCCCTGCACGCCTCCGGCAAAGTACTTAGGTAAGACCACCCTGTGCGCCCCTGGCAGAGGGCTCGATGTAGGACGAAAGGCCTAGGCTTAGGTTTAGAACTTCAAACCAACCTGTTCCCGGTGAAAGGAGCGTGGTCTGAGAGGACATCTGGGTTGAGAGCATGTTGGGTGACCCCATGACGACCCTCTTTTTGAGGTCACGCGACGGGAACGCGATGTGTTAGCGACGTAGCTCACGGGATTTGATGTCATGAACTTAGGTGTTCGCTTCTTTTGGCTATGCACAACAAAAGCATCGCGTCATTAACACAGACACAACCATTACCGCAACCACGCACACTTGTTCGGCTGCCATTTGCACCGTCCCATCGCATGGCGGTGATCAATGGGAAGGGTGTGCGATGCTTTCCGCTCCCTGATATGATATTTTCACCCCGCAGCCCGCCACGCGCACACCCAGCACATCTGATCTAGCGCACATGCCCACACGTCCACACATCTCCGGACCCTGTATCAGTCACATCGCCGTCGCCCAGCGCCGCAAAACACGCGGCAAAAACGATTGACCACACCGGTCGCCCGCCCGTTGGGTTTAGAGAGCCCGCCACGCGGCGCATTTTCGCAGCGGGAGCCTGCAGTCCCTGCTGGTAGATCCGGCCGGCCTCTAGCGGCCCGTCTCTCGTCGGTTGATGCGCCGCGCGCGGCCGGCGTGCCGTCCTCACATTACCGGTCCCATTGTTGCCGCCTGTGCCGCTATTGACCGGTGGAAGGGTTGGCTGCCTCTTCCAGGCGTCCGGCCCGCTCGCTGTTACCACGGCAAACAGCGCCGCCCGTGTGCTGGGTATCGGATGGCGAGGCCCTGGAGGGTGTGGGCCGCCACCGAGCCGCGGCCGCGCCCGGTCCTGTTGGCGCTGGGACGTCCAATGGCGCCAGCGTGAGCGAGGCGTGGGAGAGCCGTCATCGAGTGTTGTCGCAGGGCGGGATGATCTGGGATCGGGATGGTCGACCGCCTCCTTCAGCTCACGCGATTATGCCCCTCTCGCTTCACCGTGTCTTGGTCTGTCCACCGCCCTATTTTGCTGTCTTCCTCCTTTGAATATATTTCGGTTTTCCCTGTACTCGTTCTTATGTTATTTCCTTCTGGTGGCTTTCCATCCCCCACAGTCCCTCTCTCCTCTTCTCTTATTGCTCGAATCCTCTGCCACTCCTTCTTCTTTGTCGTCCATCCATCTCTCCTCCTTGGTCTACTAGGGCTCTCAATGTCAGTAATGGCCACATATATCACCGTCGTTTCCTTGCTGTTTATCATGATTTATGGTCAGAAACTCAATCTGTGTATGCGCGGCGTTTTTGATGATATTTTTGTCCTTCGTTGCAGCTACGGAAGCCTGATTTATATGGCCACTCAGATATCGTCCGGTATGAAATATCTGGAATCCCTAAACTTCGTGCATCGGGACTTGGCTACGAGGTAAGGAATTTCCACCAGATATCGATCATTTGTTGTAAAAAGCGCTCTGACAAGTAACAGAACAGCCTGAGCGAACAAAGTGGCGCTGACGTTTCGCTTCTTTCAACAGGGTTTACAAACTGAACAATGGTACTAGTGGGAAATTGCTCAAAAATCCAGCTTTCACTTGACTTCTAACGTTGCATTTTTGCCATCCACCAGGAATTGGCTTACGATTTGTCCTTAACGATCCTCGTCAGTATCTACCACCAGGCGTTAAACTTAACAAACTCTCGGCTAACCACTTGTTGCATCAGTGGAGGTTGTTGCATATGCAGCATAATCGACAAGCATTTGTGAACGTGCCATGGGATGTCTCTAAGCGCAAGGCATGCGCCCGTCACTGTTGTGGAGCCATCCCCAGTGCTGTGCCTCGCTTCCTGTGGCTCACCAGCAAATCCCTGCCGCGCTGATTGGCTGGCGGTTGCCAGGCTGACGGTGCAGATGTACTTGACACCGGACCGAAAACCTGAACGGCCACATACGTCTGAAAAGAATCCATCGATGCGCTGGTTATTATCGCTCTGACGTGACTGTGCCTCGCGAGGCCGTGATGGACGGCCTTGGCGTCGAGGGCAGATCGAGCGCGATATACTGTGCCGCATGACATGTGAGTGTGTCCGCGATGAACCGCGGGCCTCTGGCGCCCACGCCGCCGGCACGCCCGGCCGTCCCCGGCGCGGGTGAGTCCAACGGCGTGTCGGGGCGCGCCGAGCCATGTTAACCCTACCGCGGCCCGGTAGGTATGCCGCTAATGGGTTCCGTGCGGCGTGAGCCGCCACACTTACGGCGAAAACGACGCAACCTTATCTGCCGCCGCCATTTGGGACCCCTCGCACTGGAAACTTCCGGATCCGCGTCGCTCCGAGCGGCGTTGTGACGACGGTCCCCACGGCCCGCGCCGCCACCCCACCCCGATCGCCGACGCACCAGCCACCCGTCGAGTTTTTGCGTCAGTTCGCGACGGCTCCAGCATACGCCGGCGGTTCATATCGAGCCGGCTTCGGCGGCGCTCCCCAGCGTCGCGCCGCCACGCTCTAATGCGCGTCACCGCACCGTTTGTCCGGCCCCTCCCCACGCCTCCCCTCACCTTCGCGATTGTATCGGCGTTCGTCGGCCGCCGTCGGCGCCGACGGCACCCCGCCGAAGCCGACGCGGCGGGAGCGCATGCAGATGGGGTATCGACGATCAATGGGGTGGCGGTTGGCAAATGAGCACTGCCGCCCGCCCGTATCCGCTCTATTCATCTGTACTGACTGTTGTCGCCAACGTAATTGCACGTCTTGCCGCCACAGACGCCGCCTGGACACCGCTGAACGGCGGTGCCAACGGCGGCGCCGCCACGGGGCTAGGCCGAGACCAATGAAACTCGTCTTTGATTCGCTCAACTGTCACGCTCTGGGGGTAATGCGTCTCCCATGCTTCTATAAGCTACCGCACATATACTTCGACCGTGGTTGTTTGTCCTCCAGCCCTGAAGCCCTCGCGCCTATGGCTGGGTTTTCGGAATGCCGTGCGGTTTTGGCGAGTGGGTGGCTTGGGGCAATCTCAGGGAGAGGGGCGGGGAACTCGCGGGTGGTCTATGGAACACGCGCTGGCTCGTGTGCAGATGAGTTTTGAATGCAGCTCAAGAGCCTGGTGAGATATGCATAGAGACGCGTGGAAGTCTGCGTCGGAGGGCTCTTTTGTCTCGATGAGCTGATGAGAGGGCCGTTATTATTCTCGCTTTGACCCGGGGGCTTTGTTGCTCTCGTGGCTGATGAGGAATATGCTGTCGATGTCTGCGCACCACAAAGTCTGTGGGTCCGAGAGATGGGCGGTTCGACAGCTGAGGAGCACCTTGGTACGAACGGCTTCTTGGGCCGATGGCTTTGTCGCGGTTTGGGCGCTGATGCACCATGTCCGCTTACTTTTTTGATGGATTCACAATAAGTTACGGCTCGCTTAGGGGCAGATGGTCTTCATGTTAATCGGAGTGTCTTCTATGTTGTTGGCAGTTGACCTGTCTGAGGTATACTCCATAGATACAGATACTCCATAGATATAGATACTCCATAGGTATAAATACTCCATAGATATAGATACCTCTAAATGCCTAGTTGCGCACAGTGAGCAGACGGTATGCGAAGACTGTGTGAGATGTTCACTGGAGGTTAGTTTGTGAGCGCCTCAGCTCTGTGAGCGCACTGAAATACACTAACCCCTCCTCCATTAGCCCATTAACGACCAGGCGTGTTTGCGTGATCATTAATTACCCACTGAACAAGCACTAAACTTAACCTGGCCCTTTATTGACAGTTCGCGTGACTGACTTGCGGTCTGGTTTTTAGTATAGTCATGGTATTTAATGCCCTGAGTAGATAGAGAAAGCATGAGGCAGACAAGTTGAAAGTATCGCACCACAGCCCTGGTTCATTTATTTTGCAAGGAACATCACAGAATCGAAGTTCAAATAGATGTTTCCCTTGCGTGCAAGGTGTGCTATACGGCTACAGCCAAATTGTGAAATTGTTGCAGGATTGGGAGCCTCTGACGCCTTGCCGACATGAAGCCAATTAATACCGTTGAATGACTGCGAAACCAGATATACAGTTTCCCAGCGGCGGTGTCCAATCGCACGAACTCGCCGTAGCATCACTTGGCTCGCTATGCTGAGCTTGGCGCCTGCGGAGACCGGGCACCCCGGAGCCGAATGAATGGCGCCGGCCGGGCTGACCGGCCGGGGCTGGCCGCGCGCCCCGTCTGACCCCTGACCCGCGCCGCACGCGAGCCCTCGCCGGCCGGCGCCGGCCGACGCTAATGACCCGCTGCAGTCGGCCCGAGCAGCGGTGTAAACTGGCCGGCCGGCTAGCGTCCGGCGGGCACGCGACGCGGCCCCCCGTTGCTACACTGCCCCGCGACTCCCCGCCGGCGGCTGTCGTGAGTGTGCAGCCACGAACGCCGCTGATTATGGCTCTTGCAACTGCGGTTAACACAGGGGACGGTTGACCTCTGCCCCCGATGCCGCACCGTTTAGCGGAGATCTCTCCCGAGCGGGCGGCGCTCTCTCCCCGCCGCGGGCCGGGTCAGCTGGGGTCAGCCGGGGTCGGCTCGCGGCGTGTTTCGCCGCCGTCCGAAGGCGCCGTCAAACCGTGATCGATGCCAGCCTCCATCGGCTAGTGTTTCCGTTAATGCGGTAGGGACACCGGACACCTGCGATTACCGGCTGATCGGGCCTCGGATTGATGCGGCTAATGTGACGCTGCCACGTGGCGGGCGGCGATTAGCGCTAGCGGAGGCCATCGGAGCTTTGTCTCGCGCACCCTCGACGAAATCTGACCGCCCCTGCGCGCACCCTGCGATTACAGGATCGCACAGAAACGTATTGCACTGCTCTCGGTCTTTGCCTCGGGGCTTAGTGCATTTTTCAGAGGGATGGGCATCTGGGACCGTTGTTGTATGTTTGTAGCGTCATGTATTGATTGCTGTAGTTTTGCTAGCTGTAGTTTGTTTGCATTCAGTGCGGACCAGTTTACTGACGAGTGGCCTAGATTGGCCAATAGTATGAACTGCGCTTGCATAAACACATAATGGGAAGTTTGATCGCTGGTAAACATGTACCACATGCATTCACGACTGCGTTCATTGGATGGGAACATGCGATCTAGTTAAGTTCATTGCTGGTTAATTCCAGTGCCTAGTGTTAAGAGCACCGGCCTCTGTCACGCCAACCATAACGAATTAACGAATGTTTTGTATAATGGTCGTTGATCGGTACATTACGACAGGTTAGTGAATCGTTAAATATTGCCGTTTTCTCTGCATTGTGCCGGAGTGATCCGGGCGCATTTAAAGCCCAGCCCCCGATGTGAAAAGAAGAGTCGGCGATAGTTATTGGCACGCGTGCAGCTCAGTTGTAGGGCCGGGTGGTGGGAAGCCGCCAAATGTTGCGTATCTGCTGCGAGCGTGGCTCTCTTCCACCATGACGGCATCGTTCAGCAGACGCAGGGGGCTTGAGATGGTAGGGTGCTGGGAGAGGGGAGGGGGTAGCGTGGTCTGTGCCGAGTTTTGTTGGCCGGCCGGCGAGCAGAACTTCTGTAGTTATTGATTGAAGTGTGCTATGAGCCATTTATTCGGGTCTTTGACATCTTTAGCAATAGTTTGACCGGATCTCTGCGAATGCCTGGTTGGTCGCTGGGTTGAGCTGGGCGCAAAGCCTTCCCCTCGAGAGTCTTTTCTTCCCCGCCGGTGCTTATTTCTGCGGCTCCAGTCGCATCCCTCAGACCAACGTCACTGCAACTGCTGGAACCATTTCGGCGCCTGCAGGAAATTGCCAATAATCAGTCTCGTTCTAAGGAGGAAACGTCCTAATGGAAATCATATGTAACTGCAGAATCGTATTACTGCGTTTCAGAAGCAATCACCTCCGATACGGAGAACGGTCTGAAAGGGGTGGGCGATCTTGGCGATGTGGACCGTAAAGATTCCTGGTATGACGCTTACGACCGCGATAATGGTGTTGTTCCTCACCCCGCTGAAGATTCACGTCCCCCGTGCCTCGGACGTCTCATTACTTTGGGCGTGGGATTTACAGCCAAACGCTGAAGTAAAAAGACACTATTCTCCAGGCCTGCTGCTCGGCAGTTGCAACTGAATTCCAGGTCCGGAAGCTGATTAAGCCAGCTAGGCATGGAAGCCCGGCAGAGCGAAGTCACCTCGTCGCTTGGCGTTACACGTGTGCGATCCAAAGGAAACACGTCCGCATTTACCGCCCGCCGCTCAGACAGCAGCGCTCGTCGCGACAGGCAACACGAGGCCGTCGTTCGCTGCCTGACCGTCCCCTTCCCCTCCCGGCAGCGCCTAACCGCCACCGTCCCCGTCCCCCACACACTCATCTCGATCGCAAACGCGTCGCGCTAAAAACGCCGCCCTTTCGGCTGCCGTCGTGGCGCCTCAGCGCCAAACGCTCATCGAACGCCGCTTTGTCGCGGCCTCATATGTCAGCGGCGATGACGGCGGCCGTTCGGGACACCTTTGTTGGCGGCGGGTGCATTCTTCACGCTCTGTGGGCGCCGGCAGTTCAGTGATACCCCAGCGATTGGGAAGAAGGCCCGACGACGGACAATGCAGCGCTGAAGAGCTCTCGATGGACTTGGCCGAGAATGGGGCGCGAGCCTGTCGACGTGCGCCACAAAGGGAGACGGGGGCGCTCAGCTGGCGGCGGGTCTGCTCCGCGCATTGTCCGCGCCTCGTCGTATATGCCGCCGGGCTCCTCGCATCGGCCCGGCCTAGCCCATTGTGTGTGTCTTCCCCGGGTCCTCGGATAACTGCGAGATTGTTATTTCAGGTCGTGGCGTTGGCGGTATCTGTCCAGGCGGGTGGCCTGTGCGCGATTGTGACGCCTCATTCATAACCTCGCTTGGGGCGTTGCAGAAACTGTCTGGTCGGTCGCGGGCACATGGTGAAGATATCCGACTTCGGCATGAGCAGAGGCGTGTACGCCAACGACTACTACAAGATCGAGGGCAGGACACTGCTGCCAATCCGCTGGATGGCCTGGGAGGCCATCTTTCTGGTGCGTTCCCTCTCTAACCCTTGTTGAAAGGCACAACACATCGCTCGTCGGTGGGCGTTGCAAAGATATTGGCAATAACATTTCATTGGCATGACATGATGACACTGGTTTCCACCAGACACGTTCATTGTGTATAAAGTAAGTCATTTGTACAGGTTACATACGTTATTTCTAGCATAACGATGGGTCTTGCTAGCCTGCGTGCTCCAATCCTTTATCACACCACCACCCTCGCCGACGGTGTAGTTTTTAAATGGCCTGCGACGGCGGCGCACCATTTCCGGACCTGGCGTACCCTTTTTCCGGAATCGGTGCGCCATTTTCGTCGACCATTCCATTACCGGCGCTGTGCGGCGACATTGTGGCCATATCTCAGCTGACGCCGGCACCACTCAGCATCTGTCCTGTGAAATCGCCCGGGGCGGCGGCGGCGGGCCTGCTTTTTTCGTCCGCCGGCCGCAGGTCAACGACTTCATCGATTACAAATTGCGGCCGCGTAAACTGCTTGGGCTTCGGTTCAACGTGGCCGTCATTCGACGCTCCTTCAGCCCGTATTTATAGCGTCAACGTGCCGCTCAGTACGGGGAGAAAAAGGGGGGAGGGGGGGGGGGGGGGCGGGCCGCCAGGCTCCGACGACCTGCGGAATAAGTTCGCGTCACAATTTTAGCGGCGGTTCGACAGCGCTGGCTGCTAGTTGGACCGGATTTCGTGGTCCATATCGCTGTTGTTGCTTTGGTTTAAGCTGCTTTAGAGCCGCGATGCTGGTAGAAGTTCGCTGGCATGGACTTAGGTCTGTGGGACAGGGGGGGGGGGGGGGCTATTGTCTCGAAGGGACCCTGGGACACGAGGACGGCTGCTGGTCAAGCTGTCGGAGGGAACAGCCATGCTCAAACAACCTTTGTTCAAACAGATTTCCATGCATGACGTTTAGCTGAAGCCCGAGGAGTAACCGCCACTGGGGCTGATTGGGTTTCGGATCCCAGTAACTCTTGGGCAGATCGGACCACTCCTGTGACCCTCATCAAACATGACTCTCATCGGAACCTCATCAAAATGACACCGAAACATGGAATGGACTTCATTTAGCATTTCAGGCGTGCTACGGCTCATGGCGTGTAGTAAAATGTTTTTGCAAATTGCTGAGTGCAATAATTATTTTACGTTTCTTGTCAATCGCTATTAAAACAGACTTGGCCTACGAAGAAGCTGCGATGTTAATGGGTGGGGCACCAGCTTTGTCACTGAACGAGTGTCAGGCGCGGGGTGCGGGCGGGCAACAACCGGATGTCCTGAGTTGCACTTCGGCGTCGCACTTCTCCCCATAGGCAGGGGAACGTCACCATCAAGCGGCCGTGCAATGTATGGCACGGTAGAATTCCCGGAACAAGCTGATTAATAGGATGGACCAAAACCATTCGGTAGTCCAGATCACTGAACCAGTGATGTCAGCTTCCACACACCAAGCTCAGGGAAGACTCTGATATCAACGCCACGCAAGCAAGCGTGAAAAAGGGGTCTGCGCAACACAACACACCCGCTACAGGAAGTACCGCATATCCACCGATATTTCTGACAATTTGTCTGTACGTCTAATCCATATTTGGCCTGAAATTTTCGCTGAAAGGAAGCTATGCGCCGTTATTTGCCAGATGGTGCTTTAATGGGATTCGCATGTAGTTTCGAAGACCCATCTTATGCCTACACACATATCCCAGGGCTTACTGACGGCTAAGTGCAATGTCGTGCCCGCTTTGCATTTGAACGATTGTTGTTCTCGCTCCTAACTTATGTGAGTGAAAATATCCTGAATGGAGTCCGACAGATTCACGACTGTGCTGAAATTATCTATCCTTGATTTGAGAACGCATTCATAATGTGACTTAGTGTCCATCATCAACTTCTGTATCCGCACGGTGGTCGTGCACAGTCTGACGTCACCCTGCATACCAGCTCTGTTAATGTGTGTATCCGCAGGGTAAATTCACCACCAAGTCGGACGTTTGGGTCGTTTGCGGTGACGCTGTGGGAGGTGCTGACCTACGCGCGCCAGCAGCCTTACGAAGAGATGACCGATGAGCGCGTCATCGAGACGCTGGCCCAGCTCTATCACAACGACGCGCAGCAGGTGAGCCACTGAGACGCTGGCCCAGCTCTATCACAGCGACAGGCAGCTTACATATGCGAGATCTGCTTGGATGACGCGTCAAGGTCATAAGCGCGCCTCGCGTAAGCACGTGCATCAACGCACTGTTTCGGTATAAAAACATTGTGATACTGTTCCCTTTCGACACTGAAAATTGTAAATATAAACGTTAGAGCGGCCAAAAGCCTTTCTCCTCGGCAAAAGCTCTTTTTGTCATCGCTGCAGCACTTCCGACTTGGCCAGCCGGCGGCGCGCTGATCTAGCGCTGTTCCGAACGCGAGTCCAATCAGATGCGCGCAGCGCCCGATCTGGGGCGTAGCGGTCATGTGTTTCACCGCCCAGCGTGCCAAACCAAACCATCGCGGCCTGAAGCACCCGGCGGCCCGCCGATAGCGCTGTTTTACAGCGACGCGGCGGCAGCGCCGCGGAACCGTCAAAATGCCGTAAAGCACAGCGGCCTCCCGACACGTCACATTGCAGCGTCGCCCGGCCAAACAAGCCCGACCCCAATGGCAAGGGAATTTATCTGACGCTAACCGCATTTTACGAAGTTCCGCGTTGTTGTTACTCCTGGCCGGAACGACTCCGCCTCCCATCGTGTCCTCAGCCAACGGGCTACTTCGGCGCACGCGGCCTACAACCGGTAACGCCTGAGGCCCCGACACGCGACGGGTGATGTCCACCTCCAGTCCGTGTCGGCCCAGCTCCTGCCATGGCGAGCGGCGCTGGCGTCCGTGCCACGCGTCCCTGCGGCGGCAGCAGCTGGCGCTGGCGCCCCGGTGCCCGCCGGCCCGCCGGGGGGCTCCACCGGCGTGTCGCCCGTGGTGGCCTGCGCCCTGTCGCCGCGTCCTGGTCCTGTTCCTCGCGCGCCGCCGATCCTCCGCCGCGCGCGCGCGTCGCTGAAGGTATGGCGACGGAGCGTGGCGGCGCCGCGCCCGGGTGATGCGCCGGGCGCCGACGGACGTCCGGCCCCGGCCAGGAGGGGCAGATGGCCGCCGGCACCTCTCCCCGTCCCCAGAGACGCGGCTTCTCTCACCGGCCCGCCCGCGCGCCCACATAAAACACAATTATGTAAATTCCTGGCGGCGGTGATCGCTTGCGCCCCGACTCGGGTCCACTGTCAGGACCCCATCTTATTTGGCACAACGCCTCGGGAGGTTGGACAGTCGCTAACGACGAGGGAGCTGGTAATGATATTTGTATACGGCGGGCATTGATGGAGGATTGCATTAGCACGACGGCTGGGCGGGGACTGTCGCTTGCAATAGGATAAAGACGCCGGCGCTGTTAACCCTTGGGGAAGAGGGAGAAGGACTGATGCTGCGAACGAGAGCCATCGATAAAATCGCCCACGGAAGACGTAACTAATTAGGTGTAGTTTGCGAGAGCCGTCAGATGGATGCCTTATAACTTATGTTTAGGGCGCGCTCCCCGTCCTTACCAATCGTAAACCGCGCAGAATGCGCATTGCGCAGTTTATGGTCACATAATCACTAATGAATGGGCCGCGTCTGTCCAAGTCAACGTGCTTGACATAACTGACATAGCCACCCGCACCGGCCAGAGGCCGCCCCAGCCACGCTGCTTGGGACATAGCTGATGAACCCGCGCGCCGACAGCCAAGGCGCGCCCAGCAACATGTTTGGGAGGGAGCCATGTGATCGATCGAGGCACACATCCACTGAACTTTAGACGTGACGCTTCCCCGGAGAGCCTCGTAAAACTTACTTTGAGCACGAGAAACACCCTTCCCCCCACTGGATCCAGAAGTCATAACGGGCGCATTGCAACCACCCAAGGCATGCCATTCCTTTCAATGCGTCCCACCATGCCGTGCCACTGCACTGGTGGCACCATTACCTTGGAAGCCGCACTGCGACGAGCGCCTCTGCCTCTGAGCAGCTGTCCGCCCCGCGCTCGTAATGGCGATATCGATTATCGCCGGCCCGGCTATCGCTGCCTTGTGCGCCTGCCATCACTTCCATCGCGCGCCGCGATCATTACGTGCATCGGTCGGCAGCCATCAGCGGCCGTGTCATTAGACCGCGTGCGCAGGCGGCTGCCGCTGGGTCCAGGCTGCCTGCCTCCGGATCGCTTTCCGCACTGCGGCGGGCGTCTCCCGCTGGCGTGGTCATCGCCTGCCGCCTCGACGGTACTCGCACGCCGAGCGACGGGCGGCGGCGGCGTCGGCAGCAGTGCGCCGAGTATGTGCGGCAGGGAGCGTCGAAAGATGATGTGTGCGATGACAAGGCTGCACGAGCCCGCTCCGCACGCCCCCAGTCGGCCGCGGGTCGACGGGCTGTCAGCCTGGAGCGGGGACCAATATGGGTTGTGTTGGTGGACTGATATTGGCGATCCCCTGTGGCTCAGCGCTCGCAGATAGCGACCTGCCTGCCGTGGGGGGAGTGTCCCACCGGGACCGGCCGCCGGCGCCAACCGATCGCCGCCGCCATCGACCTGCGTCGGAAACCGACGGGACCGCTGCTGTGGCGACGGGGACCGCTGGTGGGACGACGGGGACCGCTTCTGGGACGGGGAGGAACCGTTGGTGGAACGACCAGCGACGCTGCTGGGACGCGTGTTGGACAAAGGTGTCTGCTGTCGGAGCAAAGGGCCTCACATTCAAGTATGCATAGATATTTACCCGTAGAGAACACAGCGTTGCAATGCACTCAGGTGCACCACGATAGGATCCCGTGTTCTTGCACCATCTCTTCATGCAACGCTACACCTCCGCCTGGCAGCGTACATCCAGTGGTGCGGTGGCCGCTGCCATGTCTCGCGCCTGTCAGACAGGAGGCCAGATGGGCCTCACTGCGGCCCTGCGAACTCATCTAGCGTGACCGGCGGGTACGTGGCGCCCTGCAGAACCCCTCAGGAGTGCGGGCGGTCTTCTCTTCGGACGCGGCGCCCCGACCGTCGCAGCGGAGAGGCGGCGGGCGGGCGGAAAGAGGCGGGGCGGGCGTGATTGCCCTCCGGTCCGGTCGGCGCTCCAGAGAAAGCGTGTCCTATTGGCGCACCGCGTCGTCGCTGGCAGCAAAGGCGCCGTGTTTGCCCTGGCGACAGGGGAGGAATGACGACGCGACGTGTTGGCCTAATCGGCCATAAAGCGCGGTTCCTACCCATTTACGACTGCTGCCTGCTTAGATAGTCCGGTGCCGTGACAATAGCCAACTCAAATGGAAAGCTGCATTGCGTGGCCGTGTAGGCTTTTAGCATATCAAAGCGTCGAAGTCGATGAATTCCAGAGCGTCGCCTTGGGCCCAGGTGGCGGTGCGGCGGCCGACAGCCCCATTACGCGATACGACGGCGGGGTGCGGCGGACCGTCAAGCATCTCCCACGGCAATGCAAGCAGCCGTGCGAGCTGGACCGCAGCTCTAGCAGCCGTCTCCTCCGTTCCAGGTGTACCTGCCGCAGCCACACGATTGTCCGCGTGAGATCTACGACCTGCTGCTGGAGTGCTGGCGGCGTGACCCGCTCGACCGGCCCAACTTCCGCGAGATTCACCTCTTCCTGCAGAGGAAGAACCTCGGCTACCGCAACGAGTCGGGTTCGTGAGACGCCGCCGCTGCCCCGGCCACGGACTTCATAGCGCGGCGGCGCGGCCGGCGCGTGTTCCTAACCGTGCGACGCTCACCAGGAGCCGAGCTGACCGGCCGGGGACGGTTCTGTCTGTGATATAGCGGCGGGCAACGGGGAGCCCCGCTGCTCCAGTCGAGGGGGGCGCGTGGCGCCGGTGCCGAGCCAGCCCCGGGGCTCCTAGTCAAGGCCCTGGCGCGTGCAGCGGCGGGGCGATCTCCGCACGTGCCTGACCGACCCCGCGGCAGTGGGGACGCGGATGGTGCACGTCGTGCGTCTCTCGCGTGTGCGTGTGTGTACCCGGCGCCGGGACGAAGTCCCGCTGCGCTCTATAGGCGATGTCGATATCCCGTTTCAACGCTCTGTGTGTTTCTCCGGGCTTTGGCGGCGCGCCGCGGCGCCTGCGGCCAACGCCTTAGCGGCCGCCGGGGTCGGGGGTCGTGACCCGGGCTCGCGGGGCCGCCTGTCAGCCGGCGTCCTCTCCCCCCCCCAAGCACGTGCCGCCGGCGCGTGCGACCGGGGAGTGCTGGCTCGACGGGCCGACGGTGACAGGGCATGGTCCCAGCGGGCTTACGAGTGGCGTTTTTATATGGCGGACGGTAGCGAGCTGGGCGAACTGGAGGAAGGACGTGCACCACCACTGCTGTTCTTTGTACAGTTTGATATTGTTTCTACGTGTACCACAGCCGTTTGGTGAGTCGGATGAAGTTGCTTTTAGTGCCTGTGTCATTTTATATGCTGAACTGTGATTATTAATAAACATATCCATGCGATAAAGCAAGGATTGCAGACCTGGTGCCGGTCGTGCTCTGGCGAACAATACTGCAACAATGACCGGGCGTGTCGTTGAATCAACGGCGATACATTCGGAATGATGTGTCTGGCAAGCACCGGTCCACAGTCAAGTTTTGAATTGAAAGCGTTGGCGTGGTAGCGTACTGAGTCGGGTGTCACCGAGGACGAACGAATCAAGCGCAACATGGGTGCCAGACATTGAAAGTGAAGCTTTGCGATATTCATATTTCTGTTGCGCACCGAATGTAAACATTCTTGTTGATTGATGCTGGCATGAACCGGGCAGTTCGTCTCTGTCAGTTTCATGTTCCGAACGGTAATTCACTTGCATGACTTGAGCAGGTCTGGAGCTCAATAAACGAGCCAGCCACTTCCCAGCTGCGCGTGCCCATTTTACGGATTGCTGCCCGCGACCGGGATATCCCTGATGCCCTTCAGAATATCATCACGCCGCGCCATATTCGTCGGACCTTGATGGTTCCCCACGATCCGACCGCAGCTTTTAATCAAGTTTGAAGTTCCTGGGTCTTTGCATTAATATCGCCGGGGACGCGCCAGAAATTAGATTGTCTGAGCACCGCGCCGCCGCCGGCGCGCGCCGCCGTCTCGGCCGCGGCACAACGACGCTGTCGGCG